>NC_037677.1:80054387-80253713 GCF_003255815.1 Theropithecus gelada | reverse complement strand
GTTTTTTTTTTTTTTTTTTTTTTTTTTTTTTTTTTTTTTTTGAGACTGAGTCTGGCTCTGCCGCCCAGGCTGGAGTGCGGTGGCCGGATCTCAGCTCACTGCAAGCTCCGCCTCCCGGGTTCACGCCATTCTCCTGCCTCAGCCTCCCGAGTAGCTGGGACCACAGGCGCCCGCCACTTCGCCCGGCTAGTTTTTTGTATTTTTTAGTAGAGACGGGGTTTCACCGTGTTAGCCAGGATGGTCTCGATCTCCTGACCTCGTGATCCGCCCGTCTCGGCCTCCCAAAGTGCTGGGATTACAGGCTTGAGCCACCGCGCCCGGCCTGCAAATGTATTAACTCTGCATTCAAAAAGAAAAAAAACTGAAATGAAACAAATTGTCTTATTTTTTTATGTGATGCACTAGGGAAACCAAATACTTCAGTTCTCTATTTAATTTTATTATTCAAATAATGGAATTAATTTTATTTTATTTTTTAGTTCAACTGGCTTAATTAAAATCTCTTCCTTAGAACAGATATTTTAATATCATGAGGTAAAATATATGTAGCCATTTCAGACAATGTAAAATATCAAAAGAAGACTATAAAATAGACTTTGATTCAAAATGATTTACCAAAAGTTAGAAAGTAGTATTGTAATATGTATGTAGTATCACATTAAAAGGGAAGCTGCATTTAAACAATTTGAGGACTCTATTTGCCTAGTCACCATGAAGAGGGATTATCAAAGGAAAAAAAAAATGAGGAAAGTATTAAGCAAGACATAAACACCAATTTAATAGAAAAATGATGAAAACTACCTGCAAGGATTCTCTTCGCAGAAGACAACGGTGGCCAAAATTGAATTTCCAATTTTTCTGCTTCTTGGAGTCTTTTGAAGAATAAATACAATACATTTCTTCTTTAATTTTTTAATGAAAACTGAGGACATGTGAAAAGCATAGCAGGACAGATTTTGGAAACCTTCTCATTAACCATGTCAGCTATTTCTATAGATGGAGTCAAGCCCCTGTATCAGTGTAAGTGCTACTTCAGATAACCATGTTTTTAAAAGACTGATGAGTTGCTGTATAACAATCCTTAATTCCAGCTTTCATTTCCCAAACATTCTTTCATATTTTTTCTGGAATTTTCAAATAAGTAACATAGTCAGGATCCTACAGAAGGATACATATATTTTATAAATAAAATATTCAAAATAGGAGCATGCTATTACAGGAAGCTTAATAAATCAAGGTGAGCTAAAAACTTTGCCAACATAGATATAACAACTTATTTTAACCACAATTTATATGTTTGTTTGTTTACTTTACTTTAATTTCTTGAGACAGAATCTCACTCTGTCATCCGGGCTGGAAGGCAGTGGCGTGATCTCGGCTCACTGCAACCTCCGCCTTGCATACTCAAATGATTCTCGTTCCTCAGCCTACCAAGTAGCTGAGATTACAGGCACGCACCATGCCTGGATAATTTTTGCATTTTTAGAAGAGACGGGGTTTCACCATGTTGCCCAGGCTGGTCTCAAACTACTGAGCTCCAGTGATCCACCCACCTTGGCCTCCCAAAGTGCTGGGATTATAGGCATGAACCACCGCACCCAGCCAGAAATTAAACACAACTTAAAACAAATATCTAAGGGCTTTTTGTTTTCCATTAAATAAAATATATTTAACTTTAAAGATTAGTATCATACAACTAAGTAATAATATATTTATATAAGATGTTTGTAAGAGAAATTTAAAAATTGTCTAAAATATTAGCAATTAAAAATTTTACAAATTTTTCCTATCACTTGTCATCATGCTCATATGTTTTATTTCTATTTATTTGTGAAATATAACATTTTGCAGTCCTTGTTTATATGAAAACTGTCTAAAGCTTTGATAGTTCATCACTCTATCTTTTCTGGAACACTCTTTGTGTGGGTTATAGAATATCATATTCCACACTACTGGCTGCCTTAGTAACCACTCTTCATTCTTCTATTTTGCTAATTCATTTAGATCTTCACAACTTTCAAGTGATGGAGACCACAGGTGCCTCTGCCCTTTTTCTTACTACTTTTTTTAGTTTCAACTTTTATTTTAGGTTCTGGGGTACATGTGCAAGTCTGTTACATGGTATGTTTCATAATGCTGAGGTTTGGGGTACAATTGATCCTGTTATTGAGGTAGCAAACATAGTACTCGATAGGTAGTTTTTCAGCCTTTGCTCCCCTCCTTCCCCCAACTCCTCTAACAGTCCCCGATATCTGCTGTTCCCATCTTTTTAGCTCCCACTTATAAGTGAAAACATGCAGTATTTTGTTTTCTGTTCCTGCATTAATTCACTTGGAATAATTGTTTCCAGTTGCATCAATGTTGCTGCAAAGGGCATGCTTTTGTGTCCAGAATAGGTTCCTTCCAGTGGGTTCTTGGTCTCGCTAACTTCAAGAATGAAGCTGCAGACCCTCATGGTGAGTGTTACAGTTCTTAAAAATGGTGTGTTCGGGGTTTGTTCCTTCTGATGTTCAGATGTGTCTGAAGTTTCTTCCCTCTGGTGGGTTCATGGTCTCGCTTGACTTCAGGAGTGAAGCTGCAGACCTTCGCAGTGAGTGTTACAGCTCTTCAAGGTGGCGAATCCAGAGTTGTTCATTCCTCGCCCTGGCTTCGTGGTCTCCCTGGCTTCAAGAGTGAAGGTGCAGACCTTCATGGGAAGTGTTACAGCTCATAAAGGTAGTGTGAACCCAAAGAGTGAGCACCAGCAAGATTTATTGCAAAGAGCGAAAGAACAATGCTTTCACACGGTGGAAGCTGATCTGACCATGTTGTCACTGCTGGCTCTGGTGGCCAGCTTTTATTCCCTTATTTGACCCCACCCACATCCTGCTGATTGGTCCATTTTACAGAGCACTGATTGGTCCATTTTACAGAATGCTGATTGGTCCATTTTACAGAGTGTTGATTGGTCTGTTTTTACAGAGTGCTGATTGGTGCATTTACAAAACTTTAGCTAGATGCAGAGCGCTGATTGGTGTATTTACAATCCTTTAGCTAGACAGAAAAGTTCTCCAAGTCCTCACCTGATTAGCTAAATAGAGTGCTGACTAGTGTTTTTACAATTCTTTAGCTAGAGGGAAAAGTTCTCCAAGTCCCCACTCGACCCAGAAGCCCAGCTGGCTTCACCTCTCACTTCTTTCATGCTTTTTTTACGTTTGCATAGTATTCCATGGTGCATACGTACCACATTTTCTTTATCCAATCCACTACTGATAGACACTCAGATTGATTCCATGTCTTAGCTATTATGAAAAGTGCTATGATGAACATATAAGTGCATGTGTCTTTTTGGTAGAACAATTTATTTTTCTTTGGTTATATAACCACTAATAGAATTGCTGGGTCCAATAGTAATTCCGTTTTAGGTTAATTGAGACATCTCCAAACTGCCTTCCACAGTAGCTGAATTAATTTACATTCCCACCAACAGTGAATAAGTGTTTTTTTTGCTTCCTCCATAACCTCACCAGCATCTGTTATTTTTTGACTTTTTAATAATCAGTACTCTGACTGGTGTGAGGTGGTATTTCACTGTGGTTTTGATTTGCATGTCTCTGATGATTAGTGATGAGCTTTTCTTTATATGTTTGTTAGTTGCTTGTATATTTTCTTTTGAGAGAAGTGTCTGTTCATGTCCTCTGATTTTTAATGGGGTGTTTGCTTTTTGCTTGTCAAATTAAGTTCTTTATAGATGCTGGATATTAGACCTTTGTCAGATGCATAGTTCATAAACACTTTCTCCTACAGATTGTCTGTTTACTCTGTTGATAGTCTCTTTGCTGGGCCAAAGCTCTTTAGCTTAATTAGTTCCCACTGATCAATTTTTGTTTTTGTTGTAATTGCTTTTGGTGACTGAGTCATAACTTACATGCCAAGAGCAATGTCTAGAAGGATATTTCTTAAGTTTCCTTCTAGGTTTTTATAGTTTTATGTCTTAAATTTAAGTAATTGATTCTTATTTAAAAAAAATTGTATGTGGTTGAAGGAAGGGCCTAGTTTCATTATTCTCCATATAGCTAGCCAGTTACACCAGCACCATTCATTGAATAGGCAGTTTTTTTCTATAGTTTGTTTTTCTAAGTTTTGTCACACGTCAGATGGTTGTAGATGTGTGACTTTATTTCTGAGAACTCTATTCTCTTCCATTGGTCTATGTGTTTGTTTTTGTACCAGTACCATGTTGTTTTGATTACTGTAGCCTTGTATTAATAATATAGCTTGATGTAGGGTAGTGTGATGCTCCCAGCATTATTCTTTTCGCTTTGCTAATATGATTTATAGTACCATGCTTAACCCTAGGTAATGTGGGGTTCATTCATTCATTCACTCATTTAACACGTTCACTGAATAGAAATTACTGAGTCGTGAGAGTACAAAAAATGAAAAAGCTTACAGGGAGATGGAGTTCATCTCATATCCCCTTCTTCCACATGTTCTTAAAAATAATTCATCCATGTTGACCTTATTAAACACCAAACTCCTTCCTACCTCAAGGCTTTTCCATTTGCTTTTGTCTTTGCCTGGAAGATTCTTGCATCATTAGCCTCTTTTAACATTCTGGTCTCAAATGACACCAACTCCTCTGCATATACCCATCCATAAACCACTCTGAGTCTATAACTATTGTCTTCATAGTACATATTCTTATGTGAAATTATGTTACATATATAATTGTGTATGGTTTTGCAGCCTGTCTCTGTTCATCATCTGTGAGCTGTGAGTAGATTTTTTCTGATTTGCATTATTTAAGAGGGCAATAATAATTTGTTAAATGAATACTACAAGTGATTTCAATTGTCCCATAGAACTGATATTTATGGTGTCTTTTAAATGAATATAGAAATTAACCTTCCCGGCCGGGCGCGGTGGCTCACGCCTGTAATCCCAGCACTTTGGGAGGCCGAGGCGGGCGGATCACGAGGTCAAGAGATTGAGACCATCCTGGCTAAAACAGAGAAACCCCGTCTCTACTAAAAAAGGAAAAAAAAAAAAAAAAACAAAAAAGAAAAAACAAAAAACAAAAACGAGCCGGGTGTGGCGGCTGGCACCTGTACTCCCAGCTACTTGGGAGGCTGAGGCAGGAGAAAGGCATGACCCTGGGAGGCGGAGCTTGCAGTGAGCTGAGATCCCGCCACTGCACTCCAGCCTGGGCGACTGAGCGAGACTCCGTCTCAGAAAAAAAAAAAAAAAAAGAAAAGAAATTAACCTTCCCAGTCTTAAAACTTGAGAGAGCTACATTTGTTTTATCTGAGTTCTTTCCTAAGGACACCAACCATCCGGCCTCCCAGATAGTATCAAGGAACTGAAACTTCCTAGAGCACTGCATCTGGACAATGAGATACAAGACCCCTCACTGTCATGACTGTCTAACTGACCACCTGTTTCCTGTTGACCAACTCATTTTCTTTATCTCTCCCTAATTCCTGTTTTCCTGCATGTAGTTACATTTCCTCTCTGCAATATAAACCCCTGATTTTAGTCCGGGAGATGGATTTGACATTAACCTCCCATCTCCTGGGCTGCAGCAAACCCAATCCCGGCAATGCTTTTTGTCTCAGTGACTGGCTTTCTGTGCAGTCAGCAGCAGGACCTAGACCAAGGGTGTCCAATCTTTTGGCTTCTTTGGGCCACACTGGAAGACAAATTATGTTGCGCCACACATATAATACACTAACACTAATGATAGCTGAAAGCTTTAAAAAAAATCACAAATAAATCTCATAATGTTTTAAGACAGTTTATGAATTTGTGTTGGGGTGCACTGAAAGCTCTCTTTGGCTGCATGTGGCCTATGGGCCATGGGTTTGACAAGCTTGATCCTAGACCAAACCCCTGGTATTTCAGTAACACTTATGTGTATGTGTATCATGAGCTGCCAAGATGTATAATACATGGGGATTATGGGAAAAACAGTTCAAGTTAAGATTTCGGTGGGGACAGAGCCAAACCACATCATTCCACCCTGGCCCCTCTCAAATCTCATGTCCTCACATTTCAAAACACAATCATGCCTTCCCAACAGACCCCCAAAGTCTTAACTCATTCCAGCATTAATCCAAACGTCCAAGTCCAAAATCTCATCTGAGGCACAGCAAGTACCTTCCGCTTATGATCCTGTAAAATCAAAAGCGTTGTTACTTCCTAGATACAATGGGGATATAGGCTTTTGGTAAATACACCATTCCGAACAAGAGAAATTGGCTAAAATGAAGGGGCTACAGACCCTATGCATGTCTAAAATCCAGTGGGGAATTTAAATCTTACAGCTCCCAAATGATCTTCTTTTATTCCATATTATATCCAGGTCTCACTGATGCTAGAGGTGTGCTGCTGTGTCCAGAATTGGTGGGTTCTTGGTCTCACTGACTTCAAGAATGAAGTCGCAGACCCTCGTGGTGTTACCGTTCTTAAAGATGGTGTGTCCGGAGCTTGTTCCTTCAGACATTCAGACGTGTCTGGAGCATCTTCCTTCTGGTGGGTTCCTGGTCTCACTGTCAGGAGTGAAGCTGCAGACCTTCAGGGTGAGTGTTACAGCTCTTAAAGACAGTGCATCTGGAGTTGTTCCTTCTTCCCGGTGGGTTCGTGGTCTCCCTGGCTTCAGGAGTTAAGCTGCAGACCTTCGTGGTGAGTGTTACAGTTCATAAAGGCATCGTGGACCCAAAGAGTAAGCAGCAGCAAGATTTATTGCAAAGAGTCAAAGAATAAAGCCTCCACAGTGTGGAAGAGGACCCCAGTGGATTGCCGCTGACTGACTGGGGCAGCCTGCTTTTATTCTCTTACCTGACCCCACCTACATTCTGCTGATTGGTCCACTTTACAGAGAGCTGATTGGTTCATTTTACAGAGAGCAGATTGGTCCGTTAACAATACTTGAGCTAGACTCAAGAGTCACAGAGTGCTGATTCTCCAAGTCCCTATCCAGTTCAGGAGCCCAGCTGGCTTCACCCAGTGACTCCTGCACCAGGACTGCAGGTAGAGCTGCCCGCCAGTCCCAAACCGGGCCTGCACTCTTCAGCCCTTGGGCTGTCCATGGGACTCGGCGCCACGGCGCAGGGGGCGGCATCCATCCGGGAGGCTCAGGCCGCCTGGGAGCCCACGGCAGGGGAAGGAGCTCAGACATGGCGGGCTGGAGGTCCTGAGTCCTGCCCCATGGGGAGGCAGCTAGGGCCTGGCGAGTGCAGCGGGGTGCAGCCCCGGCAGGCTGGCACTGCTGGTGGACGCAGCGCAACCTCTGCAAGCTGCTGGCCCAGGTGCTAAGCCCCTCGCTGCCCTGGGCCAGAGGCACTGGCTGGTGGCTCAGTGTGCTGACCTGCCCAGCCCACACCCACCGGAACTCACACTGGTCCTCCAGCGCAGGCCCGGTTCCTGCCCGGTGCCTCTCCCTCCACACCTCCCCGCAAGCAGAGGGAGGCATCTCTGGCCTCAGCCAGCCTAGAGAGGGTTCCCACGGTGCCGTGGCAGGCTGAAGGTCTCCTCTAGCGCCGCCAGAGTGGACGCCGAGGCCGGAGGCCAAGGAGGCGCTGAGAGTGAGGGCTGCTAGCACGTTGTCACCTCTTACTGCCGTGGCCTTGGACAGCACCACCTTTATGGCTTTGCAGGGTATAGCCCCCTCTTGACTGCTTTCATGGCTGGCATTGAATGCCTGCAGTTTCTCCAGGCACACAGAGCAAACTGTCAGTGGATTTACCATTCTGGGGACTGGAAGACAGTGGCTCTCTTCTTACTGTTCCACTAGGCAGTGCACCAGTGGGACTCTGTGTGAGGGCTCCCACCACACATTTATCTTCTGTACTTCCCTAGCAGAGGTTCTCCATGAGGGTTCTGCCCCTGCAGCACACCTCTGCCTGGACATCTAGGCATTTCCATACATCCTTTGAAATCTAGGCAGAGGTTCCTAAACCTCAATTACTGTCTGTCTTCTCTACAACCGCCGGGCCAATACCACAGGGAAGCTGCAACCATTGAGAATTGCACCCTCTGAAGCAATGGCCTGAACTGTACCTTGGCCCGTTTTAGCCTGCCTGGAGTGGCTAGGATGCAGGGAACCAAGTCCTGAGGCTACACACAACAGGGAGTCCCTGGACCCAGCTCAGGAAACCCTTTTTCCTTCTTAGGCCTCTGGGTGTGTGATGGGAGGGGATGCTGTGAATGTCTCTGACATGCCCTGCAGACATTTTCCCCACTGTCATGGTGAGTAACATTTGGCTCCTCATTATTATGCAAATTTCTTCTGCCAATTGGAATTTCTCTCCAGAAAATGGGTTTTCTTTTCTACTGCATCATCAGGCTAAAAAATTTTCAAGCTTTTATGCTCAGCTTCCTCTTGAACACTTCGCCACTTAGAAATTTCTTCCACCAGGTACCCTAAGTCATCTCTCTCAAGTTCAATGTTCCACAGATATCTAGAGCAGGGGCAAAATGCTGCCAGTCTCTTTGCATAGCAAGTGTGACCTCCAGTTCCCAACAACTTCCTCATCTCCATCTAAGACCAGCTCAGCCTGGACTTTATTGTCCATATCACTATAAGCAGTTTGCTCAAAGCCATTCAACAAGTCTCTATGAAGTTCCAAATTTTCCCACATCTTCCTGTCTTCTACTGAGCCCTCCAAACTGTTCCAGCCTCTGCCTGTTATCCAGTTCCACAGTCACTTCCACATTTTCAGGTGTCTTTACACCAGTGCTGCTCTACCTGGTATCAATTTACTGTATTAATCCATTCTCACACTGCTATGGGGACATACCACATACTGCGTAATTTATAAAGTAAATAAGTTTAATTAACTCATAGTTCTGCAGGGCTGGGGAGGCCTCAGGAAACTTACAATCATGGCAAAAACTTACAAGATATTGTTCTTCACAGGATGACAGCAAAGAGAAGTGCAGAGTGAAGTAAGGGAAAAAACCCCTTATAAAGCCATCAGATTTTGTGAGAACCAACTCACTATCATGAGAAGGGCATGGAAGTAACCCACCCACCATGATTCAATTATCTCCCACGGGGTCTCTCCCACTACACGTGAGAGTTACGGGAACTACAGTTCAAGATGAGATTTGGGTGGGGACACAGTAAAACCATATTGTCCTCTAAGAATTCATTTACCTAAGAATGTGGATAAATTGTTGGGAAGTTTTCAATTTATAACCCATAAATATCTGTTCATTTTCTCATTTACAGCTTCTCATATTTGTCTCCTAAGTTGGTGGGCAAGGATGAGAAACACAGATATGCTTTTGTACTTATGGGCCTCACAATTGGATGGGTTGGAGAGACAGAGGTACACATAAAAACACAATTATCTCCCAAAATTTCTGATTAAAACTGTGAAAAGGAAGCATGTGGTGCTATTATTCAATGGAGGTGTTACAACTAGAGAACAGATCTTAAGATTTATAGTAAAGCAGACTTTATAACTCACTGCAGACTCTCACAAATCACAAAATACACAAAGTGTATTTTACTTCATAGAGAGTACAGTAATTGTGTTAGTCTAATTTAGTATATCATTTGAGTATTAAATGATAAGCTAGGCCAGGTGTGGTGGCTCATGCCTGTAATCCCAGCACTTTGGGAGGCTGAGGTATGTAGATCACCTGGGGTCAAGAGTTCAAGACCAGCCTGCCCAACATGGTGAAATTCCGTCTGTACTACAAATACAAAAAAATTAGCCTGGCATGGTGGCAGGCACCTGTAATACAACCTACTTGGGAGGCTGAGCTAGGAGAATTGCTAGAACCCTGGGGCTGGAGGTTGCAGTGAGCTGAGATCACACCACTGCACTCCAGCCTGGGTGACAGAGTGAGACTCCATCTCAAAAAAAAGGAAAAAAAAAAAAAAAATCAAACTTAATTTTATTAGGATTTTGAACAAGGGGTAAAAGTAGACGAGTATCAGTAGGAAGTTAAATAAATTAAAAGCTGTCTTTTAAACAAAAAGTCTTACTAATTTTCAGTAAGAACTTTATTAAAATATATATCTTTTAAAAATGTGTGGGATTCTAAAGACCCTATAAGCATATTTTCATGAAAACTTTCTTCTCAAATACTACAGTGCCATAGATGACATCAAAATTACTTCAAGAGTTCAGGCATTAATATCCTAAAGTTTACAGTTGATAAGGATGGTAACACTATACCAAACTAGAGGCAAAGTTGTGTTTTTCCATCACTCTGGAAGTGAGGAGAAAGAAGAGGAAAACTTAACTAATATCAATGTGCTTCACATAAGCACATTCTCCATTAAGCCCAAACAGTAATCCAGCGAAATAGGTCTTCTTATTCCTATATGGATACAAGGTTTAAAGAAGTTAATTAACTACTGTACAATATAATTTTTATGAGTTAAACACAAACACCAACACTAGTGATATCAGTCAATACTTTTCATAAACTCTACAGATGTTCACCAAACCTAACGGCACTCAGGAAGAACATGATTTATGACATCTGTTATGAAGGAATCAATTTTTTTTGGTTCATGACTTAGGTATATTTCTAAATATGATTGGGGGTAGGAGGTAACATTTAAATATTATGCGGTTTCCAAAATATGAAAGGAATTATATCAGCTTTGTGATGTCCTTTTATCTGCTAAATTTGAATTGTGTAGAATTCAATAATTATGAATATGAATATTTACTTATATCTGTATTAATATGAATAATACATGGCAGACAAATCCTGCATTGATGATGCTCACGTCAGATTTTTAAAATCAAAATGTGATATAATTCTACACAATAATACGGTGGGAATAATTAATATAGAAGAATAAATATAAATTTACACCAAGAAAATAGAATAATAAGATTTCAATTATTTTCTTCATTATTCAGCATGTTTTCTACTTTTGATTTCTATTCTTATAGTGTGTTAAACACAATATGTTTCGGCTTAATTATAGTGAGAATATAATTAATTACTACAGAAGGTAATTGCATACCTGTATGAAGGATGTTTCAAACTTGAAAACTTAGAGAATTTCAATGAGAATATAATGGACCCAAGTAATTAGGTCCTTAATATCAGAAGACATCTTGATTTAGTCATTTTTCTTAAAAACATAATTATCAAGAAATTACTTATTCAGGCTCACATCGTTTCCTTCATAATTTCTTCATAATTATAGCCATCACATTGTATCAGGGAATACTAAACTTACTATTATCATTAAAAACAAACATTAAGTAATTTGTTTTCAAGAACACAAAAATTTTACCCCGACAGGGTTTGCAAAATTATTTTTCCCAAAGTCTTTGAAGCAACTACTCTGATTTATTTTGTAACAATGCAATTCACAAAATCTCCCAAGTATGATTTAACATCAGGAATTACTATAAAGGAATTACTACAAAGTGGTTTTTTGGTGTGTGTGTATATACATATATATATATATGTATGTATGTGTGTATACATATGTGTGTGTATATACGTATATATACACATATATGCATATAACATATATATACATACAACGTATATATACATACAATGTATATATACATACAACGTATACACATATACATATATGTAGATATACATATACACACGTTAGGTTTGGTGAACATCTGTAGATGTATATACATATATATACACACGTTAGGTTTGGTGAACATCTGTAGAGTTTATGAAAATTATTGACTAATGTCACTAGTGTTGGTGTTTGTGTTTAACTCGTGTATTATATATATACACACACACTATATATATATATATATATTTTTTTTTTGCAGGCATGTGACTTAGTCATATTTCAGTGAATTTAACTGGATGTCAAGGTGTCCTTAAAGGAGAAAATAGAAAAAAAAAAAAAAGGAACAGCAGGCCAAACTCCTCATGTAACCACTAAGAAAGTAATGTGCTTTTTTTACTTCTTCCTCCCTCTTCCCTGTTTTTAACATCTGGAATGATCAATATGTTGGCAAGTTCCTTATGCAGTCTGACACTTCATATAAGGTGTTTGTATATTTCAGTTTCTATAGATAGGATATTGACACAGCTATTAAAGATTGTAAAAAATATTTGCTTTAAGGCTATTTACCACTAAATGTTTTGGGAAATGTGCTTTTCAAAGGTAATTATAACTCGACCCTTAAAGGCATCAAATAACACATTCCTTGTAAAATGTATTTTTTTAAACACAGTTAAGTTTATGAAATTGTCATTTGGCACACCTTCAGACTTTCCTAATACAAAAAATTCATGTAGTCAAAGGAACTTAAGAGATGAATCTTACCTGAGCTAGTAATTAGTGACCCCATATTCTATGCCTTAAAGCCCTTCCATTTTTCTTGGGATAAAACGATTCTTAATACTATCTTCACAATCTACCAGATTAAGCAGGATCCAACTAGGTTTCCCTCTCCATCCTCCTGAAAAACAAAATGGCCCTGGATTTTTGAAACTTACTGTTCTTCCTCATATTTCAGGGCCGGATTCTTTTGTTACGTTACTTTGTCTTGGCATAACCTTTAGATCTCAGTTCAGAATCACTTCTAGAACCTGCCTTGACTCTCTAGATACAATCATGCTCCCTCTTATCTGATTTCACAGAACCCTAAACATTTCTAAGTACTTTTCTCTTTTTTTTTTTTTAACTTTTTTTTTTTTTTTTTTTTTTTTTTGAGGCGGCGTCTCGCTGCGTTCCCCAGACTGGAGTGCAGTGGCAAGATCTCCGCTCACTGCAAGCTCCGCCTCCTAGGTTCAGCCGTTCTCCTGCCTCAGCCTCCAGAGTAGCTGGGACTACAGGCGCCTACCACCAGGTCCGGCTAGTTTTTTGTAATGTTTAGTAGAGACGGGGTTTCACCGTGTTAGTCAGGATGGTCTCGATCTCCTGACCTCCCACTCTGGGCCTCCCAAAGTGCTGGGATTATAGCCGTGAGCAACCGCGGCTGGCCTTATTTGATTGACTTAACTTTTATCCTTTTAAGTTTGAAATACTGAGGCTTGGAACCGTGACAGTTTTCCCTTATTGCTAAATCTAGCATCTCTTATATAATAGAAGCTCTTTAAATAATATTCAATGCACAAACATATAGTAAATCTTGAGGAATTTTTATTGTTTGGATCTCAAGGGCACATATTTGAGTTAAATATAATCTATAGTTTATGAAACATTATCATTGATGGGTCGTCAAGGCATATTTGTTTATTCATTTCTTTCTCTCCTTTTATTTTCATACCTTCTTTTCTTATCTCTCTTTGCCACCAGTGGCAATCTTTTTAATACATTTAAGGAGTATCTTTTAAGTAGACCATTTATGGTACATTTTATTATAGTTTAGCAAATATCCCCTTCCCTTTCTTCCACTTCCTGTTCTACTGATTTTTTGGGCTAGGCCATGTGACTCGCTTTGGTCAATAGGCATGAAGAACTGTAACATGGGAGCCGTCTTTACATGTCATCATGTGGTTAGGCAAGTTCTCTTAGGATTCTGTTCTTATCACGTGAAAAGCAGGCCTGGTTAGCCATGCGTCCCTGCAGAAAGAGGTATGTGGAATAGACATGAGCCCAGTCAAAGTCAGCCAATTCCTAGCTGCCTCACAGACCCATAAATAAAAATATTGATCTTTGCCATTGTAGAACAGTGAGATTTTGGTGGTGTTTACTAAGAATTATTTTTGTAGGAAAACCTATAGATGCTACTGTGTGCTTAAAAAAAAATGTGTAATGGTATTGCTTTCTTTTTCTCACTGTTTTCACTGAGCACTAAGTTCTTACACTTCATTCTTTTTGCTATGTGTTAATCAAATCCTGCCGTGCCAGAAGTTCACAGGGTACTTCACAGTAACTAATGATCACAGTTGTATAGGAATCTCTGTGATACGTTAGAAAGTTCCTAATGTGACAGATAATGTTCCTGACAATTGCATTATCTTGAATGCTTTTAACTTACTTGACTCTGTAGTAAAGATGGCTTGGGGTGGGGTTGGAGAGAGGATGGGGTGGCGCGCTCTGCATTATCATGATGAGTGAAACAGCCAGGTGTGAAGCCAAACAAGCTGTAGCATTTAGCTACCATGGTAGTCTAGTCAAAGGGAAACTTCGAAACAGAATACTCAGGTCCAGTCCTTAGATTATAAACACACCCCGAGAAAAGATCAAGCAGGGAAAAAATTTTCATGGTCATGTTTCAGAGGTACAGCACCTTCCTGACTCCCCAGTACCTTATGCCACCCCCTTCTTCTCTACAACTTATGCTCGGTTCCTGGACCTCTGACCTTTACAGGATTTTCCAGAATGCAGGGGAGAAGCACAAAGAGAAGGAAGCAGATCACAAAATATTAATATGGATGACAGATCTCATAGACTTAAAGCATAAAAAAGGTCAGAGTAAACATAAAAAAATGATAGTTAATATATATTATTTACTATATGATAGGCACCAACTGTTTCACATAAATTACATCATTTCAACCTCAGAGCAACCCTATAAAATATTTCTTTTGTTTTTAGAACACATGAAATATACTCTCTAAACAAATTTTTTAAGTGTATCACACAGTATTGTTAACTGTAGTCACAATGTTGGAAAGCAGATCCTTAAAACAATACCAGAAAAACAAACGACAAATAACTCAATTAAGAAATGGGTAAAGGATTTGAACAAACACTTAAAAAAAATGACATGCAAATGGCCAACAGTACATAAAAACGTGCTCAACATCATTAGTCATCAGGGAAATAAAAGTCAAAACTACAATCAGATATCACCTCATGCCTTGTAGGATTGCTATTATTTAAAAAAATATTTTAAAAAAAGCAGGAATGTGGAGAAATTGCTACACTTGTGCATTGTTGCTGGAAATGTAAAATGGCACTGTCAATGTGAGAAACAGTATGGGGTTTCCTCAAAAAATTACAAATATAACTACCATATGATCCAGCAGTTCCACTTTTAGGAATTTATTCAAAAGATCTGAAATCAGGATCTTGAAGAGATATCTATCTGTACTCTCATGTGTGCTGAAGCATTATTCAGAATATCCAAGATGTGGAAACAGCCTAAATGTTCATTGATAGATGAATGGATGACGAAAATGTGGTATATGCATACAAGTGAACATTACTCAGCTTTAAAAAGAAGGAAGTACTGCCATTTGTAACAATGTGCAGGAATCTTGAGGACATTATGAACTAAGCCAGTCATAGGACCAATACCGCATGATTGCGTTTACATGAGATATCTAAAACAGTCAAACTTAGAGAAGCAAAGGTGGTTGTCAGGGGCTAAGGGAAAGAGGACATAAGGAGTGGCTGTTCACGGGGTATAAAGTTTTAATTGTGCTATTTTTGTTCTCGTTTTCCAGATGCCAGAACTGAGGGTTACAGTGAATTAAGTGTCTTGACCAAGGCTACAGGGCTAGTCAGTGGGAGTTTCTGAAGTTGAAACCAGACATTCTTGCTCCTGAGCCCACACTCTTGAAACCATTTAAAATTTTGTTGAGCTGGTAAACTATATAAATTTGCATATGAGGGGCCATCATACACCAGACACAATTCATACAAAGAAAGAATATCTAAATATGTACTAGTAAAAAACTTTGATATAAAAATGGAGATTTTTATAAGCAGATAAAGGTAAAATATTGAAAAATGAAGAAAAATTAATTTGGCTTCACATTTTATAATTTATTAAATAATAAAAAACAGTGAAACATCGTCTATATAGCTTTAAAGGGAAAAAAAAAATTGACCCAAGACTCTAGTAGTCTTTCAAGTTTTACAAGCGTAAGTAAAAAAAAAGTGTCATATAAGAACTTAAAAAGTGTATATCTTCAATAAATTGAAGACATAATTAAGAGATGCAGCAAATGAAGAGCTTAAGAGTGGATGGGTCAGAATATAAAAGGAGTGTTGTACGTCATACATAGGTTTAAACATGGAAAATATAAAAAGCTGTTGTAAATATGCCTAGGAAATATAATTAAGGCACCATAAATTATTTTTAAAGAAAATGTACGTGACTAATTCTTCAAAGAATGAAAATGCACTTACACAGTTAAAAACAAAAAGGTGAGTTATAAATAAATGTCATATCCCCAAATGACTCAGACATATGAAACTTAAAAGACTAAGAAGGCAGCATCAGGAGACCAGAGGCCATTTACCATGAAGGCCGCCCATGGGTTCCTAATCAACAGAACTATGGTCCTTCATTTAAATTTCATTGTCCTTGCCCTGTCTGCAAAGTTTTTCACCATTCATTTCCTTCTCTCTATTGAAAATTTCTTTTCACCTGTACTGCATCACTAGCAGATTTCCTTTCCATCTTGTCGGTCTTTACTTTCTCTGGCTCTTTCCACTAATCAGTCCCTGACGTATCCCCAAATTCTGAGAGTCTATTTCCAGGTTTGTCTCTTACCTGATTATGTTTTTATTCTTGGAGAATGGATTTACTCTCAGAGTTTGAACCTCAATTCAGGTAACTCCTGTGTTCACATTTCTTTTTTAAGCTCTTAGTCTGATATTTTCTGCCTGATCCATCCCAGGCCCTTTAAATGCAACCACATCATCCCCACATCAGATCAAACTAGCTGCGGCAACTCAATACCTATCATCTATAGGGTCCTCCTCATGGAGTTGCTGATCTGTGTGAAGACAACCTTAGCCTCACGCTGCCATCTGCCTCTAGCCTCCTTTCAGAGTTAGGTTTCATGTACTCCTTAGTTTGATAACTGAGCAACAGATAAGGTTTCTGCCAGCCCCACGGTACAGCTCTTTCAGCCTCCATCCTCCACACCTGAAGCCGAGGGGATGGGGGAGGGTGTGGGTGCCAATTTTTATCATTCTATAGATAGTTGCACATAGATTTTGTGAAATAATATCAAATTTAATTTGTCCTAAAATTGACCTCATATGTCAGGCTGTGACACAGTGTCTAGGCTGTGTTAGGTCTGTGTTTGATTGTAGGGCAACCGTCCAAACATAGTCACCATGCAAGAAAATGAACGAATTGCAAAGAGGACAAAGATAAGACCAGGAATTATGAGTGGCTTAACTTACAGGGTGTTAAGGCCAAGAATCCAGGTCATGAGAAGCCATGATACCCTTTCAGAGGGTCTGTTTCCATTTCCTCTGGCAAGACATTCAGAATAAAGAATATCATTTAAGCCATAAAGGAGGTCTGTGGGCCAGTCCCAGAGAAAGCCTATTATATTTCACTCAATTTTCTTGGAAACCTGTCTTGTTTAAAGTATATTGGGACCCAGATTCTGTGAGGTATATTCTTACTCCCTACCCCCAAAATATGTAAATTATTGATACTGTTAAAAGAAAAACTTTAGACAAATTTAAGAGTTTAATTGAGAAAAGAAAAAAAAATGATTTGCAAATCAGCCCTTAGAATCAAAGAAAATTCATAGAGACTTTGGCACTGTTGCAAGGTCAAACATCTATGGGGAAATAAATGTGATGTGGAAAAACCAAAACTGAGAGACAGAAACAGCTGCATTGGTTACAGCTCAGCATTTGCCTTATTTAAACAAAGTTTAAACAGTTGGCCCTCTGTGAGTGGTTAAAGTATAGCTACTGGGATTGGCTGGGACTAAGCTGTTGTTACAGGGAAACGTGCTACTAAAGTTAGCTTTTAGTTTGTTTACCTGGTAAGTATATGAGTATGGAGATTTTTCAGGCTAGATTTAATTTTATTTAGTAATACATTATGGGATCTGAAGGACACTTTTGTAAAGGATGAAACAAACACATTTTACCCACATTTCCATTTATAACAAAAGAAAAAATGCCCTTTAGCTCTGGTAAGTATGACAGTTTCTAAATTAAAAGAGCATTATTTACATCTGAATTATTAATTCTAATATTAATTTCAAGTATTATTAATAATATAATCATTTTTCATTAAGAACTTACAAAGTGTATATCATCAATAAATTGAAGACATAATTAACTAAGAGATACAGCAAATGAAGAGGTTAAGAGTGGATGGGTCAGAATATAAAAGGAGTGTTGTATGTCATACATAGGTTTAAATATGGAAAATATAAATAGCTGTTGTAAATATGCCTAGGAAATATAATTAAGGCACCACAAATTATTATGCCTAGGAAATATAATTCCCTTCCCTTTTATAATTCCCTTCCCTTTTATACTCATTTACACTTTCAAATCTAATTCTATTCCATTGCCGTTTTAAAGATCAAGCCCCAACTGTTTCACGGTGTGCCTTCTTTCTAATTAAGTATTTGAGACCAATGGGAGTCAGGCTGGGACTATATCATGTCAATTTTCACAAGCTGACATTCACAGTAAAAGTAGTTCTTGATTATTTCCCTAACAGCTTTGATGTTAAGGGGAAAAAAAGCAACAACAACACTGAGCTGTGTATATTCCCTCCTCATGCTCCTGGGTGAGAAATCATAGTTAGTAGCTGCTGATCTTAAAAATCAGAGTTTCTGCTACATTGCTAGCAATAACCTAAATCAATATAGAATAACACAAGCCAGTATGTGGTGAGTCATGAAAAATAGATCAGTAGTGATATCAATTGAGAATGATACAGAAAAACGATATTATCTGGAAAGAAAAATACATTTTTATAACACTCTTGGTCCTGAAGAGTTTTAACTATGGCGCACGAAACCAAGCAAGCAGCAAATTACAGATAAAGATGACTTTCTTTCTACTGTTAACACTCTCCACAAATAGATTGTAACAGAATGACTATTTGGAGGGTTAAGCATTGGGAGATGTCCATAATTACATAGCATGCTGGGTAACATCATGACATTTTAATAAAACATATATACATTATAGAAAAGAAGAACTGGCCATTTTTTTTTTTTTTATTCTCTACAAATCAACAAAAGTACCCTTGACAGATGGGTGTTAAAACCCCTTTGCAAATAATTCCTCAGGTAGCTCATCTAAACTCTGAAAGGCTACAATAGCTCTCAAAATCTCAACAGAGGGAAATAAAATACTTCACAGTTGCAATGATTTCATCTTTATATGTATACTGTCTGAAAAAGTATAGTGAGAATACTAAGTATTTGGGAACTCATTTTAAAGTCCATAACTATTAAAAATTGTAAGAAGTTTTATGGAGCATATTTATTTCATAAATCAGTATCAAAGCCTGAAAAAAGAAGTCTTAAATGTCTACATAATTCTCACAATGCATATATATGAAAGTTGGGCAAAATTGCTCATATTAAACATGTTCCAATTACTACCCTACTTTAAATAAGAACCTTATAAATTCCTAAAATATATCAAATGTAAGGAATGGTATGAATAATGCTTCACTTCTTGGAGATGAAGTGAAGATGAAACATAAACCCTATTTATTTATCCCAATTATTCCATGTTCACATACTCACAAAGGACACTATTCTGTCACCATTTAACCCTGTTCCCCCAAATCTCCTCATAAAAGCAGTTTCAAAAAGAACAAAACTATGCAAATAAATATTACACCTGCAGTTTTTTTTTTGTCAAATTTGGGAATGAGACATCTGTGGTGAAAAGAAATAATAGGTTAGTCATTTTTAATTTCCAAAATGATCAGTCATTCACTATCCATGTCCCATGTGAACTACATAATGTCAATGCTGTCACAAAAGCAAGGTAGAAAAAACAGATCCTCTCAGCTTTAATTCAGTAGGGGGAAAAGTTCCTGGAATATGTTTTTCCTCCCTCTGGAGCACTTCGGTTTTGCAAAACATGTATTTTATAATTCTTAATTTGTATTCAATAACAACGGTCTCTCTGGCTTTCAGAGTTTTTCTAGTTTCTCTGATAGTTCAAAAAGTTTCGGTGGTGTCATTTTATAGTTTAAAATGAGTGGTTCTCACTTCATTCAAAAGAAAGAGGATGCCTTGAAAACGATGTGGCCAACCTCTATAAATGAAAATTATTATTGCTTAATAATAGTAATACCTAATATATGCGGCTCAGAAGCCTGGTTGAGCATGTATATACATCAATCATTTAATTCTCATAGCCCTTAAATGGCCAAACTAAGTCTTGGAGATATTAAGAATTTTTTCTAGGGTAGTATAAAACTAAATTTCTGAAAATCTGGCACATTTTGTCAATCCTGAAGAATACAGAATAACCATTTATGTATTCACCTATTACTCAACAAATGTTTCCTGGCAGACTAGTAAGTAGCAGGCTTAGAGTTAGACATGGGAATACAAACTGAAATAAATTTTGATTCCTGCCCTCAAGGACCTTACATTCTAGTTCGGAAGAGAGACTATCAAATAAACCTACAGTGTTAAGATAGATACTTACAGCCCCAGGTAGTGGCACAAGATCCCTGAAGAACATGAAATTGAAACTATTTTCTTCTAACTAATAAACATTTATAACAGTAACAGAGTAGAAAACACTTGGCAAGGCTGAATAATAATTATTCTGTCTTTATAATACTAGCATAAAATAAGGGTAAAAATCAAGCATAACATTTAAAAAAATAATTATGTAATATAGTAATTTCAAAAATGTTCCTGGAATTGAGCTTTAATTTAGGATTCGTGCAGGTGCAACCAAATTGCAAATATGCTCACTTAAGGGTTCCAATTTGCAGCAACGATTCAAAACCTCAATTCTGCTCATAGCTATATCAAAAGATTGTTGGTATTTCAAGGGGGAAAACTGAGTCTAATAAATATATACTCAACTGAAGTAAATAGACTCAGTATGTCAATTGAATGACTGGTATCCACTTTCTATCTAATGAAAGGCCAACATCAATTATTAAACTCTAAAAATTACTGCTGGGAATGCAAAACGGAAAACCTCTTCCAAAGAAACATGAAATTTAAATCTGGCAAATTTATTTAAAAGGGCTTCAAAGTGTAAAAACAGAGCTTTCTCTTTAGATAAATACTATCGATAAGTAATTTATCTTCTTTATAGAACAGACAGCAGACCAAGACAACTTTCTGCACCTTGGTGGCTGTGCTCTGCATGCCAAGCCAGGCACCACAGTCATTAGTACCAAAAGGGAAGTAAGGAATTTACTGTCTATATGAAGACTTTGAGGGCTGTCCTATGTAGGTGAAAAATAGCGCTACTTTTAGTCTCTCATCATTAACGCCGTTAAACTCTATATTAAATTCTGTGCTGATGAAAAATTTTAAAAAATGTATGTGAGTATTGTGTTTGCTTATACTTATTTATTACAGAGTGTTATGGTTTCTATTTGCAATTCCGTCTTTTCTATAAAATTTTCAGTTTCTTGAGAGCAAAAACTGGTTACCACAATGACCAGTATATAGTTGGTGCTAAAAACACATATGTTGAATAAAATTGAATACATATTCCTAATTTCAAAGTATATTGTACATGTTACAATGTGCTTAAAAAGCAGACAAATTGCCAGTTTCACATTCACCATCTCTATTGATGGGTTCAAGTCTATGAAATTTTGACTATCATATATCCCAAAACACAATAGAGCAGTTTCAAAGACATTTTAACACACTTAAGAAAAGGAGTTTCTGAATTAAAGCCCACCACTTTCATGTTAACATTAGTATATTTTGATTCCTTATAGTCACAATAGAGTTTATAAAGACTTGTCCAAATTGAAGGTGAAAAATGTTATGATGGCCATTCACCTTTAATTAAATACAAGCATTAAAAGAAATACTATTTATATTATAAGAACTTTTAAATTATAAGATTCAGGATTTTATTTTCTTACTCTTCTAAAATAGTTAATTTAACTTTTATTTGTATTTTTGTAAAATTTGTCAGCCACCAACTTACAGTGTGAGCCTACACACTCAAAGAAAAATTTAAGTCATCATTCAGTTCTTAGGATAATAATTAATATTTATAAAACACTCAAGGTATTTATAGAAAGCATTTTTATATGTATACTATTAATTCTATATGGTATTTTATCACTCCTGCTCTAATAATAATTAAAAACCTTGCCTTGAAATATAATTTGGAATTCTCAAAATAAGTAAAGTTCTGCATGATAAAAGAATCTGTTACTTATTTTCTATAAGCAATCTTAAGCTTTTTAATTTACCAAAATAAACATATTCAATATAAGTTTTATGTGATGTGTTGATTTGGAGTTTGCTAACAAAATAGTCATATATGCATACAATGGAAAATACATAAATTGAAAACATATCCAGATTAAGTGAAGCTTACAAATGTAGACAATTCTTTTTACCTATATTTATCATTGTTAGATAAATTAGTAAATACTACATTGTGCATTCTGGAAAAACAAAAAGCATATTCTTTATTGTCTAGGTTCAGTAATAGTCATTTGAAATACGCTGTGTACCTGTGGAAGAAATAAGCAAAATAACATGAAATGTACGAATAAATAGGGTGAAATTCACAGAGACTACTTTTGCTGTCTTGTGATTGGGTCATTTATGAGTGTTAAGGATTTTTCTCAGTACAGTTCAGAATGTTAATCAATGCCTTCTACTTACAGGAGGGTCTGCATCTTCAGCATAAACTGTTGTGATAGGTGTACCCTTGACTGCATCTGGAGCCACCATCCCTTTGTATATTCGTTTACTAAAGACAGGAGGATAATCATTCATATCCTGTAAAACACAATTAGGAGTTTATTACTTCCGTTGAAACCAGGTTAGGGATATAGTTACTAGATTGACTCGCACTCTTCATATCACACAACTCATTTGCCACTGTCAGCCTTCCATCCTCTCAATTCCATTACTCTCACTTCAGACTGGCACCTCGGAGGAAACTGTCAGAATTCTCATACAATATTAATGTGTGGATATCAACTGAAGGCCATTCCCCTGGAATACAGCTTTTCACCCTCAAAAACATACCTTTTGGAGACTGAAGTGACCCTTGAATTTTTCGAACTTCTAATGGTAAGTGGTAACATTTTAACATTTGAAAACAAGAACAAGTTTCTTTAAAAGCTACATTCTGTGAAGCAGGAGTAAAGGATTTTTTTTTTAAAATGCTCTTTATATGTTTTTGTAGCTATGTAAATTATTTTATATACTTAACATAATACTATGATTAGAACATTTCAGCTACAAACTGAGAAACATCCTTTGTTGCCATTTTACACGATAAAAGGAGATTTTCTCTGCAGTGCACTACAATAATGACACTTAAGAATAGATATATTTATACACAGAAAACAATGTTAATTTACTAAATTTTTTTCAGAGCAATTTATATGTATCTTATTTTATTTTTCCAATTTGGAGCTATATATACATTGTTACTCATGCATTGTCAAGTTCATGAAATAAATAGTTATCAGGTATTTCCCATTGTCATCAGGTATTTAGCACTTCAGTGAGGATACTGTTGTGACTCAAGGAAAAGATATCCCTGTCTTTGTGTCGTTTAACTGCCATTAAGCTAGTAAAAATACTGATCCGCAGATAGGCTAGTGACTTTAACTAAATTAATCTACTTATTTGTCAGAGCTAAAATAATAAATCAAGTTCCCTGAAAGCAAAACCATTTTTTTCTGAATCATCTTATCTTTTATAGACAATTGTATATTATATTTTGTCAATAAATAATGCTTATTCATATGGCAGATTTATTTATTTATAATATTTTAATAATCCTTACCCCCCTAGAGTGTTTTGGGAAGTGTGGATCAAACATATTTGATCTGAAACTTAAATTTGTTAATTATCTGTTCTTCCCCTCCAAGTCACCTTTTTCTCACTTGTTAGTAAAAACAAAATTTAAAAAATTCTACATATTCTTTGATATTTGCTTAGACACAACAATTTTCCTGTACAGTATTAGGTTGGGAATACATAAATTAACAGATCATAAACTTCTCTTTTTGCAAAGAAGTCAGAATAATTATCTCTTACTATCAAACAGTCCTTCCTTTTATATTAACCATAGAGTTGGGTTCTGAGTAGTCAATAGGAATAAACCTGCATACTCCAATAGGAGAACTTGAACCGTACACAAAACTGAAAAATAAAAGATACCATTTCTTCTGTTTTGAAATATAGTATTCACAATCTCTTCTATGAAAAAGATTTTTAAAATAAATTATGCACTTTAGAATCTGAACAAGTAAATGAACCTAGAAGCTTTGGTTCTCTATAATGAGGACTGTGAAGGGTATTGATCTTGAGGCTCCATGCAGGGGGTAAATATGTAAAACATTAGCATTCACACTTTTTTGTGCTCTTTCCAAGAGTGTCAGTTAACTTAATGAGTGGATGTGGTAACTAAAGGTGTGGAAATCCTGTAGCACCCCTAAATTGTAACTTCTGAAGGTTAGAAAGGAAGGAGCCCAACACTGCAATTTTTCCATGCCTGAGTTTCCACTGAGCTCGTTATGTTCTTATACATTTTATTCTTTATTACTCTCAGGGTAAATTTAAAACCTTAATGTCACAAGGTACATTTTGGAAAACTTGATTCTTCAGAAACAAACAAACAAAAAAAATGTATATACTTTTCCAGTTATGTCAACACGGTTCACAGTGTTGAATACAATGAAGTTTCTATTTGCTTGGGAAGTATTAATTGGATTCACCTTCTAACTTAAATTACAGTGGATTCACAAACTGACTAGACACACACCTAAGGCTGTCAATGACTGAAGACTATGAAAAGATTGTTTCTCCTCCCCCTTTATTTTCTATTGACAGGATGAAGAATAAATTAACGTAGTTATTGTAGTAGTATTTCTTTTAATGACACGTTGTACATACTTTGGGGTTATAATCTTTTATTGTGGCTACAAATGCAGCTAGTTGCATACAGTTTTTCCACAATGCATTATTTCAAGAGGAGAAATGTATTGAAATGCAATGCCAACAAGCATAATCAATAGTTAATTTTATTTATGCTCAGGGACATCTGAAGAAAAATATACATAAATCGGCTTCTGTGCAAATGTTCTATTCTGCAGTTAAATTAAGGATACGCTCAGCACTCCAAAACCACGCTCTTTTCTGTTGCCCATTATTCCACTAGAGGGTAGCATTAGCAAAAAGAAATATATCCTCCCCTGTAGTTGAAAAATTGTATCATTAAAACCCATAATAGTTTGTTTCTTTTGGTAAAAATTTTTCTTGGTCTTAATGAAAAATAGTTTTAATGCTTCAGAAGAATATTCTGAATGTCATGGTTTACAACTTGAAAAACATTATGGATTTTTTTCTTAAGACAAACTTTAATAAATGGTTATAATCATAAAGCTTGCAATTTGTTTCCATGTATCAAGCAAATAAAATTATAACTGAAGGTACAGACAGCTAACAGGAGAAAACTATGTTTTATTTATTTATTTATTTTCTACATTAGAGTCTGTAATAATCACAGAAACCATTTCTGCTTTAGCAGACTACCAAGAAGATGTAAGGAATCTTTTTAATAAGCATGCTAGGAAGGTAAGAACTTGCTGGTAAATTTGTAAATTTAATGACAAGTTGAAGTTCTACACACACACACAAATAAAAATAAAGAGAAAAAGATGATACAATTTTTGATTTTCTGGAATCACAGGCAAAAACCAGCAGAACAGTTTTTATTTAGAAGATAAGCAGAAAGTTCTAACTAGTTACAACTTGCTCATATTTTTAAAAATGATATGTAGGCTGGGCACAGTGGCTCACATCTGTAATTCCAACACTTTGGGAGGCTGAGGCGGGCAGATCACCTGAGGTCAGGAGTTCGAGACCAGCCTGGGCAACATGGTGAAACTCTGTCTGTACTAAAAATACAAAAATTAGCCTGGCATGGTGGCAGGCACCTGTAATCCCAGCTACTCGGGAGGCTGAGGAAGGGAGAATTGCTTGAACCCAGGAGGCGGATGTTGCAGTGAGCTGATATCACGCCATTGCACTCCAGCCTGACTGAGTGATACTCTGTCTCAAAAAAAAAAAAAAAAAAAAAGATATGTATATAGCAAATGCCAGTCCTTACCATACTAACGCTAATGCATGCTCTATGAGGAGACACAAACAGTATAAAACAATGGGCGGAATGACTTCAGTTGTTTCTGTCATATGGTCTAGCATTAGCATTATCCTTGTTTAGCTATATGGCTGCTGTATAATACCTTGAGGTTTATGGAGCCGATACCTAATTTTACGTGGGTGTACGGTTGATTGTTTGCCTGTTACCAGTTGTTTTCCACTACTAGACACTTTCTATTTGCTGTCCAAGTTGCTGTTTCTCATATTTCTCATATTATTAGCCATCTGCTGTTTTTTTTCTCTCTTAATTTCTGTATTGTCTCCTTGTCTTTACTGACTTATTTCCTTTCTTTTATGCTTCTGCATATAAAGTCATAAAAGACTACATCTGCAGCTAAAGCAAATATTTGATATTTTTACTGCCAGGGTAGGCATATTCACCACAAGCTGACTTAGAGACCGTGGGCCATAAGTGAATATTGGTGGTAGCCTGGCAATACTCCCCAAGGGTCTTTGATAGTGGCACAGAGTAAGGCTCCTCTGCTTGTGGAGAAGGACTGTTTCTCATAGGTTGAGTGCCTGCTCAGCCACAGCACAAGAGAACACCAGGTAGAATTCTAAGGTTTTGACTTCCAGATGGCACCTTTGGACCTGTTCAGGGCCTGGGGGATTTTGTCACCCTAAAGGGAAAGACACAAGTCTGGCTGGCTTTGCTACCTGCTGATTATGGAAACCCATGGCCTTAAACAAACTTAAGTGGTAGCCAGAGTGGTTACAGCAGGTCTTGGACAAGACCCAGTGCTGTGCTGGGTTTAGGTCTGACCCAGTGCAGTCCCAGGGGTGGGGTCCACAGGGGTGCTTCTCTCACCACATCCCCAGTTCCAGGTGGCTCCAAACAGAGACACTCTGTTTGTTTGGGAAAAAGTAAGGGGAAAGAACAAGAGTCTCTGTCTGGTAATTAAGGGAATTCTTCTAGCTCTTATCCAAGACCATTAAGGTAGTAAGAGTCTGCCAAGAACCACAGTGTTACTGGGCTTGTGGTACTTCCTAAAGCAGATACATCTTTAGCAACATCCAAATCCTTTCAAATACCTGAAAAGCTTTCCAAATAATGAATACAAAGAAGTCCAGACTGTGAAGAATACAATAAACACCCAATGCTTAAATGCCCAGACACAGACAAACATCCACACGCATCAATATCATCCAGGAAAACATGAACTCACCAAACGAACTAAACAAGCCACCAGAAACAAATCCCGGGGAAACAGACAGAGTGACCTTTCTGACAGAGAATTCAAAATAGTTGTCTTGAGAAAATTCAAGAAAACACAGAGAAGGAATTTAGAATTCTATCAGAGGCATTTAACAAAGGACTGAAATAATTTAAAAAATCAAGAAACTCTGGAGTTGAAAAATGCAACTGACAACCTGAAGAATGCATCAGAGTTTTTTAATAGCAGAATTGAGCAAGCCCAAGAAAGAATTAGTGAGCTTGAAGACAACCCATTTCAAAATACACAGTCAGAGGAGGCAAGAGACAAAATGAACAAAAAACAATGAAACATGCCTACATGATCTAGAAAATAGCCTCAAAAGGGCAAATGTAAGAGTTATTGGCATTAAAGAGGAGACAGAGAAAAAGATAGAGGTAGAAAGTTGATTCAAAGGAATAATAATGAAGAACTTCCCAAACCTAGGGAAGATATCAATATCCAAGTACAAAAGATTATAGAACTACCAGCAGATTTAACCCAAAGAATACTGGCTCAAGTCATTTAATAATCGAACTCCCAAAGGTCAAGGATAAAGGATCCTAAAGGAGTAAGAGAAAAGAAATAAATAACATACAATAGAGTTCTAATACATTTGGCAGCAGACTTTTCAGCAGAAACCTTACAGGCCAGGAGAGAGTGGCATGTCATACTTAAAAAGTCCTAAAGAGTGTATCTGGTTAAAATATCCTTCAAACAGGAAGGAGAAATAAAGACTTTCCCAGGCAAATAAATGCAAGCTGAGGGATTTCATCAACACCAGACCTGTCCTATAAGAAATGCTAAAGAAAGTTATTCAATAAAAAATGAAAGTTCATGAGGAATAAGAAATCATCTGAAGACACAAAACTCAATGGTAATAGTATGTTCACAGGAAACACAGAATATTATAACACTGTAACTGTGGTGTATAAAATATTCTTAAGTAGAAAGACTAAATTATGAAACAAAAATAATAACTACAACCACTTATCAAGACATAGACAGTAAAATAAGGTATAAATAGAAACAACAAAAAGTTAAAAAGCAGGGGGATGAAGTACAGAGTTTTTACTAGTTATTTTTCTGGTTGGTTTATGCAAGTGTTGTTATCAGCTTAAAATAAAGGGTTGTACGATAGTATCTGCAAGCTTGATGATAGCCTCAGACCAAAAAAATGTACAACAGATACATAAAAAATAAAAAGTCAAGAAAATCATATCACCAGAGTAAATCACCTTCACTGAAAGGAAGACAGGAAAGAAAGAAAGAAGGAAGACAAACCATAAGACAATCAGAAAGCAAATAACAAAATGGAAGCAATAGGTCCTTAGTCATAAACAATAACATTGAATATAAAAGGATTAAGATCTCTAATCAAAAGACATAGAGTGGATGAATGGATTAAAAAAAAAAGATGAAATGACCTGTAGCCTATGAGAAACACGCTTCACCTATAAGGACACATATAAATTGAAAATAAACACATGGAAAAATATATTCTATGCTAATGGAAACCAATAAACAGCAGGAATAGCTGCAATTATATGAAACAAAAGATTTAAAGACAAAAACTACACAAAGATACAAAGAAGGTCACTATATAATGATAAACATATCAATTTATCAGGAAGATATAACAATTGTAAATATACATATATACTCAACATTGGAGTGCCCAAATATATATATATATATATATAAAGCAAATATTATTAAAGCTAAAGAACGAGATAGATCCCCAAACAAACATAGCTGGAGACTTTAACATCCCACTTTCAGCACTGGACAGATCTTCCAGAAAGAAAAATCAACAAAGAAACATCAGACCTAATGTCCACTGTAGAACAAATGGATCCAATAGTTATTCATAGAACATTTCATCCAACACCTGCAGAATACACATTCTCCTCAGCACATGGATCATTCTCAAATATAGGCCATACCTTAGGTCACAAAACAAGTCTTAACACATTCAAAAATTTGAAATAATATCAAGTATCTTCTCTGACTGCAACAGAATAAAACTAAAAATCAGTAACAAGATAAATTTTGGAAATTACACTAACACATGGAAATTAAACAGTATGTTACCGAATAACCAGGGGTCAATGAGGAAATTGATAAGAAAATCGAAAACTTTCTTAAAACAAATGATAATGAAAATACAAAGTACCAAAACCAATAGTGAGGGGTGGAGTTGGTAAGACTTCTTGGCCCAGTTTGGGGACTTTCACAAAAGACCCCTGTGACTCAAGGTTTTGAGTTCTTAACAAATCGAGTGAAGGATTCAAAATTAATCACTCCAAGGGACGACTGAAAAAATAACCACTCTCAATGGACAAAAAGAAAGAAAGGGAGGGGGTAACACAGGGATATAAGTCCCAGGCACCCGAGCCAGCAACGGCCACAATTCCAGGTCCCCTTCCACCATGTGGAAGGTTTCATTTTGCTTTGTTCAATAAACTGTGCTGCTGTTCACTCTCCTGGTCTGTGGACTCTTTTTGAGCTGTAACACTAACTGCGAAGGTCCTCAGCTTTATTCTTCAAAGTTAGTGAGACCACGAAACCATCAGCAGGAAAAACTCTTGACTCAATTAGATATACTGAAATTTTTACTAAATGGGAAATTTATAGCTATAAGTGCCTACATCAAGAAAGCAGAATAACTTCAAATAAACAAAACAACCGAATGATGCATCTTTAAAAACTAGAAAAGAAAGAGCAGACTGAAGCCAAAATTAGAAGAAAAGAAATAATAAAGATCAGAGCAGAAATAAATGGATTTGAAATGAAGAAAACAATATAAAAGATCAATGAAACAAAAGGTTCGTTTTTAAAAAAGTTATATAAAATTGACAAACCTTTAGCCAGACTAACTAAAAAGAAGAGAGAAGACCCAAAGAAATAAAATCAGATATGAAAAAGAAAACATTGCAACTAATACTGCAGAGATTCAGAGGATCATTAGTGGCCACTATGAACAAACATATGGCAATAAATTGGAAAAGCAAGAAGAAACAAATAAATTCCTAGATACATACAACCCACCAAGACTGAACCATGAAGAAATCCAAAACATCAAACAAACTAATATCAAGTAACAAGATACAGCAAATAACAAGTATCAAGCTATAATAAAAAGTCACCTAGCAAAGGAAAGGCCAGAACCCAATGGTTTTGCTACTGAATTCTACCAAATATTTAAAGAAGTACTAATACCAATCCTACTCAAACTATTCCAAAAAATAATAATAATAATAATAAAAATAGGAGGAGGAAGTACTTTCAAACTCATTCTATAAAGACAATAATACTCTGATACCAAAACTAGACAGAGACATCCAAAAAAGAAAACTATAAGCAATCTCCTTGGTGAATATTGATGCAAAATTCCTCAACAAAATACTAACAAACAAATTCGACATTGTATTAAAAAGATCATTAATCATGACCAAATGAGATTTATCGCAGGGATACTAGGATGGTTCAATATATTCAAATCAATCAATGTGATATATCATCAACAGAATGAAAGAGAAAAACCATATGATCATTTCAATTGATTCTGAAAAAGCACTTAATAAAATTCAATGCCCTTTCATGATAAAAACCCTCAAAAACTGGGTATAGATGGAACATACCTCAACATAATAAAAGCGCGATATGACAAACCCATAGCTACTCTCATACTGAATGAGGAAAAACTGAAAGCCTTTCCTGTAAGATCTGGAACACGACCAGGATGCCCACTATCACCACTGTTATTCAATATAGTACTGGAAGTCTTAGCAAGAAAAATCAGGAAAGAAAACAAAATAATGATCATCTAAATTGGAAAGGAAGAAGTCAAACTATCCTTATTGGCAGACGATACAATCTAATACTTGGAAAACATAAAGACTACACACACATACACACACACACACACACACACAAGTATTAGAACTGATAAACAAATTCAGTAAAGTTGCAAGTTACAAAATCAACATAGAAAAATCAGTAGCATTTCTATATGCCAAAAGTGAACAATCTGCAAAAGAAATCAATAAAGTAATCAAAATAGCTACAATTAAAATAAAATACCTAGGAATTAACCAAGGAAGTGAAAGATCTCTGCAATGGAAACTATAAAACATGGATTCGAGAAAATGAAGAGAACACAAAAGAATGAAAAGATATCTCATGGTCATGGATTGCAAGAATCAATATTGTTAAAATGTCCATACTACTCAAAGCAATCTACAGATTCCATGCAATCCCTGTCAAATACCAATGATATTCTTCAAAGAAATAGAAAAAAAAAATTCTAAACTGTATGTGGAAGCACAAAAGACCCAGATAGCCAAAACTATATTAAACAAAAGGAAAACAAAAACAAAAACAAAAAACTGGAAGAATCATATTATCTGACGTTAAATAATATTACAGAGCTATAGTAACCAAAATAACATGGTACTGGCATTAAAAAATAATACACTTATATCCATGGAACAGAATTGAGAACCCAGAAATAAATTTATATAACTATAGTGACGTTAACTTTGACAAAAGTGCCAGGAATGTAACCAGGGAAAGGACAGTCTCTTCAATAAATGGTGCTAGAAAAACTAGATATTCATATGCAAAAGAAGAAAAGAGACCCCATCATGCTATATACAAAAATCAAATCAAAATTGATTAGAGACATGAATCTAAGACATCAAACTATGAAACGACTGAAAGAAAACATGGGGAAACTCTCCAGGAGATAGGACTGGGCTAAGATTTCTTGAGTAATACCCTACAAGCACAGATAACTGAAGAAAAATGAACAAATGGAATCACATCAACTTAAAAAGCTTCTGCACATCAAAGGAAAGAACCAACAAAGCAAAGAGACAACCCACAGGGTCAGAGCAAATATTTGCAAACTACCCATCTGACAAGGAATTAAACAGAATATATAAGGAATTCAAACAACTCTATAGGAAAATATCTAATAATCTGATTTAAAAATGGGCAAAAGTTCTAAAAAATTTTCTCAAAAGACATACAAGTGATAAACCAGTATGTAAAAGGTGCTCAACATCACTGATTATCAGAGAAATGCAAATCAAACTTACGATGAGACACCATCTTACACCAGTTAGAATGGCTTTTATCTAAAAGTCAGGCAATAACAAATGCTAATGAGAATGTAGAGAAATGAAACCCTCACACACTGTTGGTGGGAATGCAAATTAGTACAACGACTATGGAGAACAGTATGGAAGTTCCTATAAAACTAAAAATAGAGCTATCATATGATCCAGAAATCCCACTACTAGATACATGGCCAAAAGAAAGGAAATCAGTATATGAAAGAGATAGCTGCACTCTTATGATTATTGCAGCACTATTCACAATAGTCAAGATTTGGAAGCAACCTAAGTGTCCATCAACGGAATAATGGATAAAGAAAATGTGGTAGAGGTACACAAGGGAGTACTATTTAACCATAAAGAAGAATGAGATCCTATTATGTGCAACCATATAATCAATGAAGGCTAAAAGTATATGAGAGAGGCACTTTCTGGGGTCTCCTGGCAACCAGTGGGTGATATTTACGGAGCCATGGGAGAGATTCTTTACTACTTAGATATACTATTTTTAATCCTGGGCATGTGCATTTTGTTTTCTCTGGTTTGCATCTTTATAGGAAATATGTTACATCTTAGTCCTAAAACTCTAGAATAGTAGAATTAAAGATATTTTGTCCTGCTTTCACCAAGTTTGGTGACAAATATGATATAAAGAGCACACCAATAGGAATCTGAAAATGCAGAATAGAATAGAGGGAAACGTTTGAAAGCCATACTTCAAAACAATCCCAAGAGAACAATTAGCAAGTTGCAAAAGACAATATTAAATCTGACCAAACACCTACTAGCTGGGTCACAGAAATTATCATTTATTCAAATTCCTACCTCCAGACAAGGGAAGTACAATAAGTATGCTGTAGATGAAATGTCCAGAATTTCTGTTTTGTTTGAGTCTGGGAGAACTTCCTGGTCTCTCAAGCATCAGCTTCTCTGATGAAATCAAAAGTAGGACCCTATCAATACTGTCATGACGGAGCATCAGTAGCACATAACTGCCTCTCAGCTGTCCACGGTTTCACAAATGCTGCCTTGGTACTGTGCATTGAGTTTTCATCTAGTAAAGCTATCCTTTTTCTTCTATTCTATGGGGTAGGAATATTTCTTTCTGGAGAAGGAAACTCCTCTGAAAGGTGGAAATCTTAGCTTCATTTTCCAAGACCCACTGTATTTAACAATAACCTCAGCCCTTGTTACAAGATGAACTTGATGATACTTCATTTATCATCTTTTCACCCTTCCCTGCCTACTCCCACACCTGCACGCTAAGACAGGCAAACACAACCAAGGGTGAGTCTAGTCTCCTTTCTTCATAGAAGCCTGTCTTCCTCTCTCCTACTCCCATACAGCCATTCCATCCAAAATTATAATGAGCAAAGTGACTTGGGTCATCTGTTTATCTCGGACAAGTTCTTTATACTCTTTATAATGCTGCTTAGTATCATATATCCATTTGCATATTCAAATTTTCAGATTCATATTCAATTCTCAGTTTGCTGTAGAACAGACCTTTTCTTTCTGTGTGTTTTCTATATTATGTTACAACACAGACTCTAAGAGCAGATTTCTATTATAACTTAGTTTGTAAGGCTAGTTATCACTCTGGATCTTTTAAAATTGTTTAGAATTTTATTTTCATTTTCCAGAGATTTGCTTATATAATCTAATTTACTATCATCACAGATTCAGTTCTTCTAAATATTTAGTATATCTAGAAATATACAACAAAAGTATCTACAAGTAAAATACACAACTAAATATCTAGTAATATATGAGGAAAAAACCTTATTGCATTGATGTTCTATAAAATCTTTTCAAGAAAAAGTTATGTTATTGTATGATCATGACAGGTTTTGTTGTTTTGGATTCTTAAAACTTGGCACTAAGAAAGCTGTGTGCAGGTGTCTTGATTAACTTTTTTCAGTTTTTTTTTTTTTTTTTGAGACGGAGTCTGGCTCTGTCGCCCAGGCTGGAGTGCAGTGGCGCGATCTCGGCTCACTGCAAGCTCAACCTCCCGGATTCATGCCATTCTCCTGCCTCAGCCTCCCGAGTAGCTGGGACTACAGGCTCCTGCCACCACACCCGGCTAATTTTTTGTATTTTTAGTAGAGACGGGGTTTCACCATGTTAGCCAGGATAGTCTCGATCTCCTGACCTCGTGATCCGCCCGCCTCAGCCTCCCAAAGTGCTGGGATTACAGGCGTGAGCCACCGCGCCCTACCTCAACTATTTTATTTATAGTGTGGAAATAATGTTCTTCCAAATAATACTTGAATTTTCCCATTCTTGCTCCAATTTTAAACAGGTTTGATGGACTAGACATTGAACACTTCATTTTTTATTTTTTCTTCTTGTTTACAAAAGAAATTATGTTTCTGCTCATTTTGAAAGAAAGAACTTCAAGATGCTTTCCTGTGGTGACTTTTTGGGTCCAAGTATCTCCTAGCAAATACCATACACTTATGTTATCAACAAAACAGCTTTTCAGTACTGCAAGTAATCAGACCAAATAGAGACAATTTGCAAAGCTGGTAGAGAGTATATTTGTAGAAAAATGAGAATTGTACTCCATTCTTCTCTTTAAAAAAAAAAAGATAATAATATTTTTATGGTCCTTGGCAGTATATACTAGAATTTTAAAGTTCTATTTGTGATAATCACCACCCTGAGTTATCAGAAAAGAGGAAAGCAAGTGTCAGTCTACATTTGGGAGAATTTCCTACCAATTTTATTATGCTTAGATGAACTTGGAAAAAATAAAAAGTGGTATCACATATGTCTAGAGTTAAACATTAAGTTTTGCTTTAAATGTATAATAAACAGGCAATGACTGCATGAGTCAGGACGCCTTGACCAAAGGAATGGTGTTACTTATCTAAATAAGATAAAGCAACTGCGACAACACGAATTAGACCAACACTCTTCTCTATCTGAGGAATAAATTATCTTCCAGTTGCTGATGTAGAAACCTTAAGTAATATCTCCATATGGAAATAAAGGGGTGGTGAGGCAGCATGAAGAACTTTTTAAGAGGGATGAGTCCCAGATACAGAATGAGGGTTATTTAGGGCATAACTTGCTTTTTGAGGTGATAATTTTGGACATAATTTGAAATTGAATCCAGAGCTGCCAAGTCAGACTGTATGAGTGTTTATTATAACTGTCTATCATCAACCACACCTTCATCGGAGAAAAGGCTATACCATTTGATGATCTATTTTTCAATCTGGGAAGAATAGGGGGAATGTCATTAATAGCAAGTCTTTTTTTTTTTTCTCTTCTTTGTCCAAAATCATCAATAAATGAATTATTTTTCTCTTTTTAATGTTTTAACTGATCAATTCCACCAAGTCATATGAGTAGACAAGAGTATACCAAGGTAAATTTTTCACCTGTCCAGAAGATATTTTGCTATAATTAGTCTATTTAGACCACTCTCACCTTAGTCTTTTCCATCTGCATACATATTATGGAATCTTCATAACCACCAATATTACATTCCCTAAAAATTTTTGTAACAGATTTCTAAATGTTGTAACACAATAGTGTGACAAAATCACATTTCAAAATACAGTAAAATCAAAGCCCTCCCTTCAGGCTCTCTATAATTTTTTCTTGTTGCTTGATCCTTTTTCCAGACCACTAGAGCACTGACAATCATTATCTCAGGAAAGAGAGGTATGAAAATAAAAATAAGGTTACCCAAGAAAAGATTTTGACAGTTTGGGTTCCTATTTCCAAAGGAAATTTACTGTTGACTGAAGTTTTAATTCCCTGAAATAGACACATTTCCTACCTCCTGAAATAAATATCTGAGGACAGAGAGACACAAGAATGGAAGAATAAAGTATATAGACATGTGGAACCCTGAGAAATAAAGAACCCAGATCCTGATAAAACTCTCCTAACAGGTTTAGGGCATCCGAGGATGGAAGGAGCTTATGATCTCCATTCCAAGGTAGTTTAGAGGTGGCGGCAGTATACACAGAAGAAATGGCATCAATTTGTGTGCTAGCAGATGATCTTAAGTCAAGTGTAAAAAAAAAAAAAAAAAAAAAAAAAAAAAGAGACAGTGGAAGCGGTGGAGACCAAGAGAACTAACTGGAAGCAGCTGGTGTGTGTCAATCTCATGGAGAAACGAAAGGCTGGCGAGTGGACACTAGCTCATCTGAAAAATCCAGATGGAGACACACTGGAATTCATCAGGGAAAGAGTATAACACCTAGAGAACAGAGGAGAGCAAGACCGGATAACTGCCCACCCTAGGGGTGGCACAGAGCCAGGGGAGTCCTCCCACTGTGGGGAAACTGTGAGTAAGTGAGTCCCTGGGGACCCACACTTCTGCCATGAACTTTTGCATCCCTGGGCTCAGGAGATCTCCCCTGTGAGCTCCCCACCAGTGTCTCTAGGCTGACATGGAGAACCATGTGGAGTCTTGACAGAGCCATACTCAGGCACATATGGAGTCCCAGGAGACTTGTATCCCCAGACACTCTGGCACCAGCGCCTGTAGCTCCTGTAGCAGCAGAGGCCACACTTGCATGCCCCCAGTAAAGGGGCCAAATCTACGAGGCTGAGCAGTGAATCATTGCAGGCCTCATCTCAGCTGCACCTTGCAGGATAAGGCCTGCTGTCCATTACAGCCCCACCTGAGTTCCTGGGTCCGGAACAGCTCTGTACTTCTCTGGGATGGAGCTCCCAGTGGAAGAGGCCGGCTGCCATTTTTGCTGCTCTGCAACCCTCCCTCATTTTGCTCTTAGGCTTGGGAGGGGCAGGGATTAGGGACTAATGCAGACCCCCAACACAGTATATTTCCTTACAGAAAAGTGGGTACTGTTTTCCATGTGGGTCCACACCCTTGCTACTCCTCACTGGGCAGGGCTTCCCATCCTAGGACCTCGGTAACCACCCCCCACTTGGATTCCTGGGCCAGTAGCAGCTCTGTACTTCCCTGGGACAGAGATCCCAGAGGGCAAGGCAGGTCACCATTTTTTGCTGCTCCACACTCCTCACTCCTGTTGCCCTCAGGCTCAGGAGGGAATGCAGTGGTTGGAGACTGATGCAAACCCCCAGCACAGCACAGCAGCATTACAGAAAATCAGTTAGACTGCTTTCTAGGCAGGTATCCACCTCTGCTAATCTTTACTGCCCAGTGCCTCTGGATTTGGGCCCTTAGCACAACCACCCTGTCAATGCCTAATACTTTAGTCAGTGGTGAGAAAACCCTAGAGACAATTTGCAACCTCTCTGTGACTGCAGCTGCCCTTGGACTGGGGAGGAACAAAGGGCCTGGTCACTATGCAGGAACTCCACGACACCACAGCTGCCATATGGACAGAAGCCCAGTCTCTCTTTCCCATAAGCCCCCCACCTCTCACTCTTTACCAGGCAGGGCCCATGCTCGGGACCACGGAACAGCTACCCCATGTCCAGCTGAGCATTCCCTCTGCTAGTGGCTTTGTGTTTCCTTAAGGAGGGGCTCCCACAGTCAACTAACAGTCACTCTGCCACTGCCATGGCAGTAGTTCTGCCCCTCCTGCCCTTGGACTGGAGAAGAAAGAAAGAGCCCAAAGGTTTTACTCACTCTTCCAGGAGGACACAGTTATCATATAGAGAAGTTCAGACTCTCCTACCTGTAATTCCTCAACCTCCTGCTCTTTACCCAGCTCAGGCCAGCAGTGCAGCCACCCCACTCTCTGGCTGGACATTCCCAGTAGCAGCAGTTTTGAGTTTCCCTGAGGTAGAGCACTCAGGGACAACCAAAAGCCCCTCTGCCACTGCTGCTGCAGTGGTATTGCCCTTGCTGCCCTCAGACTGTGGTGGGAGCAAAGACCCTGAGTGCTTTAGCCACACCTCCAGTCAGCCACATCACCCACAAGCTTGGGCCTACAATGCAGCCACCACACCCCAGGCTGATTTTACTGATTAGTAGTGGCTCTATATTTTTCTGGGTTGGGGCACCAAGAGAAAAGTGAAAGGCCATCTGCCACAACCACAGCCAAGGTCCCTTCCCTTGCTGTGTGTAAGCTGGAGAAAGAACATAAAGCCTGAGCTTGCCCTGGAGCTACGGTGTATAGCCTGGGAGTGCCAAACTGAGATATACAGCCAGGAGTCAAGTGCAAAAGGAGCCCGCACTTTCAGAGCATTGAGAAGGGGCACAACAATCCTTAGGAAATAGAGGAGACTGACTAAGAGCCTACCTACTGGCCATTCCAGTTAAGTGCCATCCACTGGACCACAGTCCAAACTTTAATGTTAAAAATACTTTGCTAATATATTCATCTGTGAAACCAAGGACAAGAGCTCAGGTACAAATAAAGGTCATGCACAAAAACTTACTCCTCTGAAAACATCCAAATAAGCCAACTGACTGTACTCAAATTAGATAGTTGAAAGAATATCAGAAAACACAGATGAGAAAGAACCAGTGCAAGAACTCTGGCAACTCAGAAAACAAGTGTCTTTTTTTCCTCCAAACAACTGCACTAGTTCCCCACCAAGGATTCTTAACTCAGCTGAAATGGTTGAAATGAAAGAAATAGAATTCAGAATATGGATAGGAATGAAAATCATTGAGAATCAGGGAAGAAGTCAAAATGCAAACCAAGGAAACTAAGGATTGCAATAAAACAATACAGGAGCTGGTAGATGAAATGGCCATTATAAGAAAGAACCAAAACGATCTAACAGAGCTGAAAAGCACACTACAAGAATTTCATATTGTAATTGCATTAACAGCAGAATAGACCAAGCTAAGGAAAGAATCACAGTGTGTGAAGACTGGCTCTCTGAACTAAGACGGACAAAAATAATAATAATAAAAAAGAATGGATAAAACCCTTGAAAAATACGGGATTATGTGAAGAGACTAGATCTACCCCTCACTGGTGTCACTGAGGGAAATGGGGGAAAGGCAGGCAACTTGAAAAACATATTTCAGGATATTGTCCATGAAAACTTCCCAACCTCACTAGAGAGGCCAACATTAAAATTTAAAAACTGCAGAGAACTGCAAGATACTATACAAGAAGACCATGCACAAGACACATAATCATCAGATTCTCTTTCATTCTCTTTAAAATGAAAGAAAAAAATTCTAAAGGCAGATAGAAAGAAGGAGCAGGAAATCTACAAAGAGAATCCATCAGGCTAACAGTGTACCTTTCAGCAGAAACCCTATAAGCCAGAAGAGATTGGGGGCCTATACTCAGCATTCTTAAAGAAAAGAATTTCAATCCAAGAATGTCATATCCAATGAAACTAAGCTTCATAAGTAAAAAAGAAATAAAATCATTTTCAGACAAGCAAATTCTAAGGGAATTTATTACAACCAGGCCTGCCTTATAAGAGCTCCTGAAAGGAGTGCTAAATGTGAACACTACAAAAACACACTTAAATACACAGATCTCTCACACTATAAAGCAATGACATAAATAAGTCTACATAATAACCAGCTAACAATATGATGACAGGATCAAATTTGCACATATAAATATTAACATTGGATGTAAATGGGCTAAATGCCACAATTTAAAGGCACAGAGTGACAAGCTGCATAAAGAAGCAAGAACCAGGTTATGCGAGGCCCATCTCACATGCAATGACATCCACAGGCCCAAAGTAAAGGGTTGGAGAAAAGTCTACCAAGAAAACAGAAAACAGAAAAAAGCTGAATTTGTTATCCAAATTTCAGACAAAAGAGACTTTAAATCAACAAACATCACAAAAGACAAAGATAGGCTTTATATAATGTCAAAGGGTACAATTCAACAGGAAGATCTAAATATCCTAAATATATATTCATCCAGCACAGGAGCACCCAGATTCATAAAGCAAGTTCTTACAGACCTACAAAGAGACTTCGATTTCCATACAATAGTGGGACATTTCAATATCCCATGGACAGTAATAGATGATCAAGGTGACAAATTAAAAAAGATATTTAGGACCTGAATTCAACACTTGAACAAATGGACATAATAGACATCTATAGAACTCTCCACCCCAAAACAACAGAATATACATGCTTCTCATCACCACATGGCACATACTCTAAAATTGACCACACAATTGGACATAAAAACAATCTGTAAGAAATCGAAGAAAACTAAAATCATACCAACCACACTTTCTGAACATGGTGTAATAAAAACAGAAATCAATACTAAGAAAAACATTCAAAACCACATAATTACATGAAAATTAAACAACTTGTTCCTGAATGATCTCTGGGTAAGTAATAAAATGAAGACAGAAATAAAATATTTCAAACTAATGAAAACAAAGATACAACATACCACAATCTCTGGCACACAACTAAAGCAGTGTTAAGAAAGAAGTTTATAGAGCTAAATGCCCACATTTAAAAAGTCAGAAATATATCAAATGAACAACCTAGCATCATGTCTACAGGAACTGGAGAAACAAGAGCAAACCAAACTCAAAGCCAGTAGAAGACAAGAAATAACCAAAATCAGAGCTGAACTGAAGGAAATTGAGATGCAAAAGACCATATAAAAGATAAATGAATTTAGGAATTAGTTATTTTAGTTATTTGAAAGACTTAATTAGATAGATGGATGAATAGCTAGACAAATAAAAAAAGAGAAGATCCAACTAAACACAATCAGAAATGACTGACTGAATGAAGAAGGACATTATCACTGATCCCACAGAAATACAAAAGAACCCTCAGAGGCTATGAACACCTCTGTGTACACGAGCTAGAAACCCAAGAGTAAATGGATAAATTCCTGGAACCATTCAACCTCCCAAGTTTGCGTTAAGAAGGAATTGAATCCCTAAACAGACAAATAATGAGTTCTGAAATTGAATCAGTAAAAAAAGAGCCTACCAACCAGGGAAAGCCCAGGACCAGATGGATTCACAGTCAAATTCTACCAGATGTATAAAGAAGAATTGGTACCATCCCTACTGAAAATATTCCAAAAAATTGAGGAAGAGGCATTCCTCCTTAACTCACTCTATGAGGTCAAAATCATCCTGATACCAAAACCTGGCAGAGTCACAACAACAACAAAAAAGAAAACTTCAGGCCAATATCTTTGATGAACACAGATGCAAAAATTTTCAACAAAATACTGGTAAACCAGCAGCACATCAAAAAGCTAATCCACCACAATCAAGTAGGCTTTATGCCTGGGACGCAAGGTTGGTTCAATATAGACAAATCAACAGAAGTGATTCACCACAGAAACAGAACTAAAAACAAAAACTACATGATCATCTCAATAGATGCAGAAAAGGATTTCTATAAAATTCCACATACTTTCATGTTAAAAACCCTTAACAAACTAAGCACTGAAGGAACATACTTTAAAATAATAAAAGCCATCTAGGACAAATGCACAGCCAACATCATACTGAATGGGCAAAAGCTGGAGGCATTCCCCTTGAAAAGGGAAACAAGATAAAGATGTCCTCTCTTATCATTCCCACTCATCATAGTAATGGAAGTCCTGGCCAGAGCAATAAAGCAATAGAAAGAAATAAAACCCATCCAATTAGGAAGAGAGGATGTAAAACTACCCTTGTTTGCAGATGATATGATTCTACACCTAGAAAACCCCATAGTCTCTGTCCAAAACTCCTTGATCTAATAAACAACTTCAGCAAAGTTTCAGGATACCAAATCAATGTACAAAAATCAATGATAGCATTCCTATGTACTAAAAACATTAAGCTGAGGGCCAAATCAAGAATGTAATCCCATTTACAATAGTTACACAAAAAAGTACCTAGGAATACAACTGACCAGGGTGGTGAAAAATCTCTACAATGAGAACTTAAAATATTGCTCAGTGAAATCAAAGACTACAGAAACAAATTGAAAAATATTCCATTCTTGTAGATAGAAGGAATCAGTATCATTAAAATGGCCATACTGCCCAAAGCAAAGTACAGATTCAATGCCATTCTTATTAAACTACTAAAGATATTATTCACAAAACCAGAAAAATGTATTCTAAAATTCATATCAAACCAAAAATGAGCTTGAATAGCTAAGACAATCCAAAGTAAAAAGAAAAAAGCTGAAGATATCACATTTCTTGACTTCAAACTATACTATAATGCTACAGTAACCAAAACAACATTGTCCTGGTACAAAAACAGACACATAGACCAATGGAACAGAATAGAGATCCCAAAAATAATGCCGCATACTTATACCCATCTGATATATAACAAAGTAAATAAAAACAAACAATGGAGAATGGACTCCCTATTCAGCAAATGAAGCTGGGATAACCGGCTATACATATGTAGAAAAATGAAACTGGACCCCTTCCTTACACTATGTACAAAAATGAACTCAAGATGGATTGAAGACTTTAATGTCAAACTTAAAACTATAAAAACACTGGAAAATAACCTAGGAAATATCATTCTGATCATAAGCCCTGGCAAAAATTTCATAACAAAGATGCCAAAAACAATTTTACCAATAGCAAAAATTGACAAGTGTGACTTAATTAAACTAAAAGAGCTTCTGCATAGCAAAAAAACCATATAAACAGAGTAAACAGGCCACCTACAGAATGGGAGAAAATGCTTACAAACTATGCATCTGACAAAGGTCTAATATCCAGAATCTATAAGGAATTTACAAATCAACAAGCAAAAAGCAAACCACCCCATTAAAAAGTGGGCAAAAGATATGAACACACACTTTTCAGAAGAAGACATACATATGGTGAACAAGCATATGAAAAAAATGCTCATCATCACTAATCATGAGAGCAATGCAAATCGAAACCATTATGAGACACCATCTCACACCAATCAGAATTGCTATTAAAAGTAAAAACAAAGCAAAACAAAACAAAAAAACAAAAAGCATACTGGCGAGGTTGAGGAGAAAACAGAACAAAGCAGTTTGGCAATTTCTCAAGGAACTCAAAGCAAAATGAGCATTTGACCCAGCAATCCCATTTTTTAGGTATATATTCAAAGATAAATAAATTGTTGTACCATAAAGACACATGCACGTGTATCATTAGTATCATGCTATTCACAGTAGTAAAGACATGAAATCAATCAACCTAAATGCCCAACAATGGTCAACTAAATAAAGAAAATGTGGCACATATATGCCATGGAATAACTATGCAGCCATAAAAAAGAATGAGATCATGTCCTCTGCAGCATCATGGATGCAACTAGAAGCCATTATCCTAAGTGAACTAACATAGGAACAGAAAACCAAATACTGCATGTTCTCACTTTGAAGCTGAAGGTAAATGTTGAGTACATAGGGACACAAAGATGGGAACAACATACATTGGGGGCTGCTTGAGGGTGGACAGATGGAGGAGGGTGAGGATAAAAAAAAACTACCTATAAGGTACTATGTTTATTACCTGAGTGGCAAAACAATCTGTACAATCAAATCCTGTGACACACAATTTACCTGTATAAAAAACTGCACATGTATCCATGAGCCTAAATTAAAAACTTTAAAGAAAGAAACGTGTTGGAAATTACTTAGAATCATTTGAATTACTCACCCGAGCATGCCATAAACCTTTTGAATTAAAATAATAATATGTCTTCAGTTACAAGACACAACATATGTTAAGATATAACATTTAATTTATTTTATTTTTTGAGATGGAGTTTTGCTCTTGTTGCCCAGGCTGGAGTGCAGTGCCGTGATCTCAAATCACTGCAACATTCATCTCCCAGGTTTAAGTGATTCTCCTGCCTCAGCCTGCTGAGTAGCTGGGATTAGAGGTGTGCGCCACCGCGCCCAGTTAATTTTTTGTATTTTTAATAGAGATGGGGTTTCATCATGTTGGCCAGGCTGATCTCAAACTCCCAACCTCAGGTGATCCACCCACCTCGGCCTCCCAAAGTGTAGGGATTACAGGTATGAGCCACCATGCCCAGCCAAGATATAACATTTATTTACTAAAGTTTTATGAGTTACAATAGCAAAGACATGGAATCAACCTAAATACTCATCAATGGTGAATTAGATAAATATAAAAGGGTACATACACACCATAGAATACTATGAAGCCCTAAAAAAGAATAAAATCATGTCCTTTGCAGTAACATAGATACAGCTGGAGGCCATTATTCTAAACAAATTCAGGAACATAAAACCAAACACTGAATGTTCTCACTTCTAAATGGTAACTAAATATTGGGTACTCATGGACATAAAAATTGACACTGAAGATTAATAGACAGAAATTGGGTGGATTAGGAAGTGAAGAAGCAGGAGTTGAGAACCTAATTATTGGGTACTATATTCACTATCTGGTTGACAAGGTCATTCATATCCCAAAACTCAGCATCATGCAATACACTTATGTAACAAATGTGAACATGTAATGCCTGAATCTAAATAAAAGATGAAAATGTAAAATAAGACACTAAAAAAAGAAAAGGTAGTAGAATACTTCCTGTGTTTAACTGTGATTGCAGAATTATCTTAAAAAAATAAAATCCAAACCCCCAAATTTTGGGGTCAAGAACATTAACCTACTGGAAAAATATAGTTATATTAATTATGTATTGGTGAAATATTTTTTCACATCATTACTTTGTTGTCTAAGAAAACTAGTAGCATATATCTAGCTATTTAGCAGCACAACAACCAAACAACGACCTAAGAAAAGTGAATTCTTCTTCCATCATTTCAAATAAAATAAAATCTTATTTGTAGTCCCTATAATATGAGAATTGCAGAAAAGTTGCCTATGACCTTGTTTACCTTATGACCCTGGATACATATAGTCTTCTACTAAGGTCCCTCAGAGACATTGGTGTTGCACATGCATAATCTAAATGATCTCACATAAATGTACTGGACACTAAAATAAAAAAAAAATTAAAAAAAGAAAGAAAAAGAGAGTAATCTTCAGGAACGTTGTCTTATTTTAGGCAGAAATGTATCTGCACTGTCCCACCGTCTACAGGTAGCCAACAAAATCCAAATGATATGGAATTGTTAGTAAATTATCATACGTAAATTCTGCTAAACAATTCACCTTAGACACATAATGGACTGTAACTCTAACCACTTCAAAAGAACAAATGAAAAAGCATTGACGGGAACAAAATACAACCTGAAAATGTAATACTGACAAAGTTTAAGTAAACACAGATGCCTAGAGGTATCTGCATGATCTCCAGGATTAGATAACCTAACAAAGCTGGCAAGTCATGTAACTTTGATTCCACTCAGCTATTACACGTTTTTAGCGATTATATGAATCATAAATAGTACCAACATGTAGTAGACAATATGTAGTTGCCAATATTTCATTCCAATCCTATGGTATGATCCTGCAACTAAACATTCATTAAAAATGTCCACATCTTTCCACGTTTTTCTATCTAAGCCCATAGATTTCATTTTTTTTTTAACATAGAAACTTGATATCTATAGTCACCTGGTAAAATCTGAGCCATAATTATCAATAATATTTTTGGGGGTAGAACATAGATACAACTGTGAATAAAATATAAACCAAAATACCTATAGTAAAGTTAAATTGTTTATTCAATTAATTACTCATATTCATCTATTTTATGCATGGCCATTGACATACTCTATAAGCTTCTTTCCAAGTGCTTCATTTATCTTATAGATCTTCTGTCTTTTTCCTCCCTCCACTGCCCTTGCTCTGGGCGGGTATCTCTATTTCTTTCTGACCAGCCCTTTTTCATCATTCAAAATCTATTCTGGAAGCAGAAAAAAACCACTTTAAATAGGACTCTTTCAAGTTTCTATTTTCTTCCCTTACCAAAACAAAAATTTTTACAACGTACCATGATAGTGAATGAACTTTTACTTTATATTGCCTAAGAAATTACTGCCATGTAAAGTCATTTTTTTAGTAATATACTCATTTAGTAAAGTAACTTGAGGATTTTTGTACGTGTATCTTTGTATTTGAAGTAAATTTCTCAATATGGGATTCAGATGTCTTGTATAAGAATCATCTGTGTACTTTTCTCAAATGCTGATGTTTATGATCGGGACAGGTCCTTCTTTGGGGAAGGAGTTGAGAAATCTGGAAGTTTAAGATGACGCTCAGATGATCATTGTATGTACTACTATTTGAGGACTGATCAACTTATAGTACTTCTTCTCATATCTACTTTTGTTTCTTAAAAAATGACTAGAAATTCAAAAGGTTAAAAATGCCATGCTCTTTCATGCAATCATCTGGCATAGGGTATTATAATAAATGAGATAACAAATCCAGAGTGGTTAACAAAGTCCCCAAGGTCATAGAGCTTAAAAAGGATTGAGCCAGAATTTAGCCCCAATTCCATCTAACTTGGAAGCATATTTCATCCCAGAGGTTTGGGCCATAAATTAATTTTAGGGCCTAAGAACTCTTGGCCCTTCAGAGTCATTTACAAAATTTTTTTAGTTGAAGGATTTGTACCAAATAATTATGCCTGATGCTGTGGAATTTGAACTAAAATCTAGTCTAGAGAGGTTATGACTTGATGGAGAGCTGACGCAGACTCAAATTTCCATGGTCCTTGTACTCATATTTAGTGCCTCTTTAAAATTGATCTTTTATAGTCAAAAATATAGTTATTTCTTATGTATTCATAACTATTTTCCGTTGGAAAAATCCATGTTCTGGGTCTGGTACCACTGTGTCATTAGGAATTATTATCAAAATAGATTTATAGGTATAATAGAAGAAACAAAACCTACATGTATAGAGAGAAAAGCAGGCAACCAGAAGTCATCTTTCGTCCTTACCTTTACAATCACTGTGACAGTAGCAATACCAGGAGGCATTGTCCCATAAATATCAAAGGCCTCTACCAGAAAAGTGATACTTGCTTCTTGGTCTGGAAATGCCTCATAATCTAAACTCCTTAAAAGGGATAGTTCTCCTGTAAATGGATGTAGTGCAAAAAAATGCTTCACTTCTGGGCTTCTTATCCGGTAAGACACATTTGCTCCAAGGTCGACATCTTTGGCCTGTAATAAGCAAAAGAATGGTTTTATTAGTGACGTTACCAAAATAAAGAAATGCAGGAAGGATGGAAGTCATGTGTCAGTGCCTAGGACAGCATGAATTTAATGAGGACAAAAAGACACATTTTAAAAGAGAAATACATTATTTAATAATTTACCAGAGAGAGGGAAGGAGGGATGGAGGAGAGAAAGACGGAGGGAGGGAGGAAAAGAGGGAGGCAGTGAGAGGGAGAATCAGAGAAAGAGAGAGAGAGAGAGACAGAGAGAGAGAAATATTCCCATAAGATTTTGTCATTGTCGATGTTATTACTTTATCTATTTAACTTGAAAAATCACTAAATGAATTATATCACAGTAAAAAAAAAATAGTCTTAAATGATTACTTCTTATTTTCTGCTGATTTAATAATCATGAACAAATATATTAAATAAAAATAAACACTGAGCGATTTCCATAAACATAATGGATGGCTAAAGTACTATAAGAAAACTAAGAAAATGTAAGTAGTAATTCTTTTTCACAGTGATCTTATAATACATTTCTAGAGATCACTCTACTATACTTCCCTTCATTTAACTAGCATTTCAGTAGTAGTTACACACAGGTGCTGTAGAGAGCACCAAAATGAATCAAGACACAATTATTTCCCTACAGGTTATGGTCTCAGAGAAGAAATGAGACACAAATACTAAAATAGGAAGGAAAAAAATGTGACATGAAATCTAAAAGATGTTCTAAATTGGGAACAATGTCCTTTAGCTGAAAGGATGGGTTTTCATGGGAGTCTTGTAGAATGGCTATTTCACTCAGTACAGACTAGCAAATGCACCTCAGGTACAGAAAACCAAATGGAGCAAAAATGAAAATGGGGAAGATTCAGAGTATGTTTTAATGTGCATACTTTAATGCAAAATATCCTATGTGAACCTCAGCCTTAGTCTCCTCCAATCAATTATTGACTTAACAATCAGAAAGATGCTATTAAAGCATACATTTTATTATGTGATTTTTCCTGCTTAAAATCCTCTGGTTTTTAATTCAATTTTCAATCAACGCCATTATCCTTAACATGGTAAGAGTTACTACATTTTCTAGACTTTTAGCCCCTCACCCCTCACACTTTCCCGTCTTCCATGATTTTGACCAGACTTTTTTTCCTCCACTACTTTAAACAATCTTTCTTCCATTTCCTCTTGAATAGCTCTTACTTGTCCCTCAGTTCACCATTTAGAAATAAGTTTCTCTTTGTCTTAAGATTAGGTTAGGAGCTCCACCTCTATTACCTAGGCCCTTTGTACTGAGGACCTACGTTTTAACTACTAATTTTCTTGACTGATTGCTAAACTAGCCTGAAAACTCCAAGAAAGCAGCAGATTTGTTTTGTTCACCGTTGTATCTCCAAAGTCTGTGGATCCCCTAGGACAGCATGAATTTAACGACACTGGCAGGAGACTTTGCATACTGTACATACTGAAGACATGTTTGTTAAATAAATATATTAACTAATTAATTATTTGATAGATGAATGGTGGAATAGATGAAGGAATGATGGTTCTCTCCCTGGTCAGTATTTGCCTTATTTAGACTTGTTAATGTTTATTGCTGAGTTCAATTATGGAAGGGATACAGAGTCTGGAAAACTGTGCTAAGAACATTCAAGTTGTGGACTACAGGTGGAAAATTGGCTACCTTCCCCCCCCCCAAAAACATACCTCATAGACTAACTGAGTCAGTATTAAATGAGGTGGCTGCTTAAAAATGCAGATTTATGGATCAGCCTAACCTAGTGAATCAAAATGTTCAGGACTTTTTGTAATTTATAGTTGAAAACTTAAAAAAGAGGCTTGATACAGAGATGTCATTAAAAAGGAGAGTTAGATTACTAGAAGATGCCTTTTGTGTATTGAATGTGAAAAAAATACAGAATAATGGGTATAAACGATATCTGTAAAATAGAGGGGGAACCAATATGTAACTCTGTGTTTTTCCTGTGTATACACATTTATGTTATATATGTACAACCCATACAAATGAATATATATATATATACACACACATACACACACACACATTTTTTTTTTGACATTTGTGTGAACACAAAGACAAATGTGAAATAAATTTAATGCTGAGTATTCTGGAGGCACAATGTGGGAGATTATTAACTTTTGTTTCATAAACTATTGTATTGTCAACTGTTGGGATAAACAGAATATTACTTTTGTAAATTAAAAAATCTATTAAAAAGTATTTTAAAAATTTCTTACAAAGAGACCTTTCTATCTTTAATTTTTGGGGTATCTTTAAAGTAGGGTTGCCACACTAAATACAATATGCAATATTGGAGAAATAATAAAAAATTACTCATTGTTTATCTGAAATTAAAATCCAGCTTGGTGTGTTGTATTTTTACTTGCTAATTTTGGCAAACAAACCCTAATAGCAAACCTCCTAATGTAGAATTAGTGTAATAAATACTTTTTCCACACACCTCTATTTGAAGGATGGTGGTCCCAGCTGGCAGATTCTCCTCAACAAGGACAGTGTACGTTGAATTGGTGAACACAGGACTATTATCATCAATGTCCAAAACCTTGATGGCCAGGGTTACAGTTGAATGACGAGGGTGTACTGCTCCATCTGTTGCCACAACAACAAGTTCATAGTAGTCCCTGACTTCTCTGTTAAGCTTCACTGCTGTGTAAATGCTCCCATTGGATGTGATACGAAAAAGATTATTAAAGTTACCCAAACTGTAGTGCACTTGACCATTTATTCCAGCATCGGGGTCTGTTGCCTATTAAATAAAATGAAAAGCAAGAAAATTCACATAAGTTTTGATGGGCTACTGTAAATGAAGGTAATACTTAACAAATTATGGCATTTTTCTGACCAAATATTATTTGGTTAAGGAGGAAATGACAATGACTATACAATGCAAAATATAAAACATGAAAAATATTATATTTAATATTCTTAATTTAAAATTAACAAAACAAAAACTTATAATGTCATTAGCAATAACAATACTATATTATGACAGAAAACTCATATTATAAAAGTACTGAATCTTTATGTCTTATGATTTTAATAGGTTTTGAATTCTAAAGTGAGAAAAAATGTTGTTTTTAATTCATTTAACATAATCTACTGAGTGACAATTTAAGATTACATAGGTTTTTGCTCACTTTACATATTCATTTTATGTTTATATATGTTTAGTAATAATATTGTTATGCATTGTTTGTTTATAATAGATAACATTTTACTATGTTATGCCATTATTATTTATGTAATAATTTTATTATAATAAACATTAATCATATTTATCATAAATAATATTTATAAGTATAACCTGACTTAATCCTCATGATGTCGTTATGAGTAAATATCATTAATCTCATTTTATGAATGAGAACACTGTGACTTATGGAAGGTTACACAAGAAACAAATATCTCAGTGTCCCATTTCTTAACACAATACTTCATAGATAAAAGTACTTAACAAATGCTTGTTGAATTAATGAATGTTAGATGAAATGAAACATATTTGAAACTAAATCTGTTCCAAAAGCCAAATAGGAGTAAAACTACAGTAACTGTAATGTACCTGCAAGGGACTCTTCTTCAACATTAGAAAACACATCTCTGCATAAGTGAGAATGTTTGATACCATAATATACCCATATTTACTGAAAATTTGAAGTCATGTAAAATCACTTTGCATCAAATAAAATGAGAAAATATTGAGTAAATATTCATCTAATGAAATGTAATAAGAAGGAATCTTAGCTAAAACTCAATTGTGATACTAATTATGAATCTCGCTATCAGCTACTGTATATTTTGCTCTGAAAAGTTCCATGTAAAAGAAACTGAAATAAATCTTAGAAACTGTAAAATGTTACATAATCATGCCCCAAACTGTCAACAGGAAAGGAAGGAAAACAAAACACTTGGCTGCCTTATGAGCCAGGGACACAAAAATCGCTCCAGGTCCACAAAGCGTGGAATGCAATACGATGTGTTTTAAGAGCACATATGCAGTTGTATATTCAGTTTTACAGGCACTGGTAAAGCATGCAGAATGGGGATGCTGAATGTTTGTGCCTTCTTTGAAACAAGAATGTCTAAGATGTGAAAATCATGTTTACAGCGGTGCTCCTGTATGTCATAATGCCAAGCATTTCAGCAGGATTTGTCTCTTTGACTCATGAAAACACAACTGCCCCTGGGAGTTTAATATCTCTGAGGTTTAGCTCTGAGAAAAGATAGAAGAATTGCAGAAATAGCTGAAGAGAAAAAATACTGTGACAGAGTTGAATAGTTTCTGTCGATATAGTTTCTTTTACTTTTATACTTTGCCTAGAAGTTGTCTTATGAATTATTGACAAATCAGTCAAGCTGATCATTTTAGTGAAAACAACAAACACTGTCTTCTCCCATTTTCACCAAAAAAAGAGGGTGAACTCTTTTTTCTATTTACTTGAAATTACTCATCAAGTAAATAGAAAAAATTGTAGGCCAATAACAAAATATAAATATGTCTTGTTTCATAACAATAATACCCTTAAAATCTCAGTCACTTTTTCTGTCTATGGAATATCTTAAGATCAAAAACATTAATCATTTATGCAATTGGAAATTTAAATGACTCTTGTTCAAGTTGTTTTGACTGACTCATATGATTGAGTATCTATTATGGTAGAATGACTCAATTTGACTGATGTGGCTGTATGTGTGTCTGTGTGTTTTATACATGTCCAGCTGTTTATATATCCACTAGGAAACATATCTAAATTAGTTTTGCTTTTGCTCCCATAGCAAATTATCACAAATTGAGCAGCTGACACAAAACAAGTTCATTATTTTAAAGCTTTATAGGTCAGAAATTCAAGATGGTCTCACCAGGGCTATGTTTCTTTCTGGAGACTCTAAGGAGAAGCAACGTCCTTGCTCATTCAGGTTGTTGACAGAATTCAGTTGCTAGAGTTTGTAGAACTGGGATCCCCACTTCCTTGATGGTTGTCATGTGACGACCAATCCCGGTTTCTAGAGGTCCCCATATTCCTTGGCTCATGACACATTTCCTCCATTTTTAAAGCCAGCAATGGTGGTCAAGCCCCTCTCACATTCTTTGAATCCCTCCTTCCATCTTTTTCCATTTTATCTTTCTGACCTACTCTTCAGGTATCCTCCTCCACTTTTAAGGGCATGTAAGATTACATTACGCTCCCTTGGACAATCCAGGAAAGAATCCCCATCTCAGCATCTTTAACCTTGATATATGTGTTTACACACATGTGCAAGTGTGTGTATACTGCCATATATAAATATATAGCAATCTATATTTTATGATGATTTTATGATGGGATTTCTTTTTTTTTTTTTGAAACAGGTCTTGCTCTGTCACCCATGCTGGGGTGCAGTGGTGTGATCTAGGCTCACCTGAACCTTTACCTCCCAGGCTCAAGTGATCCTCCCACCTCAGCCTCCTGAGTAGCTGGCACTACAAGCACATGTCCACATGCCTGGCTAATTTTTTGTATTTTTACTAGAGACAGGGTTTCCCCTTGTTGCCCAGGTCAGTCTTGAACTTCTGGGCTCAAGCTATCCTCCCACTTTGGCTTCCCAAAGTGCTGGGATTACAGGTGTGAGCCATCTCACCCAGCCTGAGAGGGGTTTTTAGAGAAAATATCCAAGCAGATATTCATTAAGCAGACTGACAGTAAATGCTAAATGGGGCATCCTCATCAATAGAGTTTCATAATTTTAAATAATCAGTTTAAATTGGCATAAATTATGATATGTCAAGTACACACACACTTGGACTGAATCTATGACCACTTAATTCACTGAAGTCATAGCTACCATGACAAGAAGTATATTTGCTTATGGAATAAAATACTATAATATCCCCCAGAAAACTACTCTAAAAATTGTAAGGTGACTGAGACACACATCTAATGGAAACAAAGGGAATAGAATATAAAATGCAGAGCTATTTCCTTATCTATTCCTATGTCCCCATTAAATCAAGGAGCATAAATAAGGGAATGTAAGTTAAGCAACATGAGCTGGCTGAGCAAGGCAGTTTTACTTATTTACTATTCTAGATGAACATGTAGCTGTTAAACAAGATAACCAAACATAGAACCCCTCATTATCAGCAGTACTGTCAAGAACTTTGCATTGATGTTTAATATCTAGTCAAGCAGTTCAGTGTATGATGCTATAATGAAAACATATATCTTCCTAGAAATCAATTAAAAGTTAATTAAATTTGTTAATAAGAAAAATAACACATCTCTTTTCCCCTTGTACTACATCAAAGCAATAAACAGTAATAGCTGCAACTTTATAATCATCTGTCCATGGTTAACACATTTTTGTAATATACACGTTACTATGGGGCCTGATTTGTGGCTACTAACTTGTGAATGCATATTGCTGGTAAATTGGCTGATAGCCTGTAGTCAAATAAAGACCTCCCTGGACAGAACTTTGAATAATTTCCAGAAACACCACTCACAAACCTTATTGATTAACACCAAAGTTAGAGTATATGAAAGAAAACCACACAATTACTTAAGAAAAAAAGTCAGACAATGTTCAAGGGAATTTATTGAACAAAGATTTTTTGTATAATTTTTGAGAACCAATTTTATACCATGCCACTTGAAAAGGGAGCTGGGAAATATATTTCTTAAACACTAAATTCATTCCCCACCCCTTTTTTTCTCATTATCTTTTTTGAATGGTCTGTTACACAATTCTTTCCATCTATAAAAGTGAAAGTTCATTACTGGGATTGCTACTCTGGGGGTTACCAGTACTATAGAGAAGACCTAAAAGCATGCCTGTATGGGTGGAATATATTGGGATAAAACCTCAAAGTAGAGGTTGATGTTTGCACTCCTTCCATTGAGAAGTCCCTGGGTAGATTACTTGTGTAATTTACAATGACTCACTTCCATTTAAAATATGTCAAATATCCATTTAGATTAATTATTTAGATAGAAAATTATATGACAAAAATCAGCCCCAAGAAAATAACTTGAGGAGAAAACCAAAATGTTATAGCTATTATAAAGGTGTGAACTACCGTGTAGCACCTAATTGGCCCCGTGTGAAGCTGAGAGAGTGCTTTGCTCTACCTTTTGTTTGTCCTTTATGGTAATTTAAGAGGTCGTGTACATCTTTCTCACTTTGAAGCAGGAACCATCAAAGCTGTTGATCAGGGAGGTTGGGCAGTGCATCCTTCATGACATTACTAGTGAAAATACATTTTTAAAATCATTATCAATTAACTTCAAAAAGATATACGATAGTTGTCTTTTTTTCTTTTAAGAAGCTGAGTTATTTCAAGGGCTGTGATTATTAGTGTAAAGGAGACAAGCAATTGAAAGACTCAAAATGCAGGTAAATTTTTTCACTCTCCACACAAATGCCTCATAATCATTATTGAACAATGGCAAGTAGACTTAATGACCAGAAGGTGACTTGCATAACTTGAGTTAAAATCACTAAAAAATAACCAGAATGAATAGCTTTTCATTAAGTATTTGAACTTTCAAATACTAGTCCCTAGAAATCTAGAAAACACACATTTAACACAAATAATTTTTCAAGGGATCAACTATTACTCTAAGATACACAATAAGCTACATTTTATCCTAGCATTCAAGGCTCTACCTGGTCTTGTTCTAATCTATCTTTATGCACTTATGTCCCTCAACTAACTCTCTGACACAAACTCTATGTTTTAGTCAAAGGAATATATTTATGGTGTCAATCAGCTACCAAGAAACTCTCAAGTGTCAGTGGTTTGTTACCACTGATGTTCCTTTCTCACCTATACAGCACCCATTGTGAATTCCAAATCCATGTTTACTCTGTCTGTCTTTACTTAGAAGACAGGCTAAAAGAGCAGCTTCTATTGCAATACGAAGTTCATGTGGTGCATGAATTTAAAAAGACATGAGATTGCCAAGCTGCAGCTTTTAATGTTTCTGCTTGGAGGTCATCACATCACCTATACTGCTGCTTCATCAGTCAAGGCAAACCACATGACAAGGCCAATGTCAAGGGGTGCAGAAATAGCATTCCTTCACATAATGGGACAGTGATAAATCAGAAACACTTTTACAATGTACTACCCTGGTTTTCCTTGAAATGACCATGATCTCCCTCACCTTCCCTGATAGAGTTTTTTTTGTTTGTTTCTATTTTCCCTCAATCCAACTTAAATCTTCAAAACCTAGCTTCAGTTCTACTTCATCTGGGAAATCTCTTCTTTCCATCCAGCATTCTGATCCCTTTTGCACATAGCAAAACTCACTTTTTATTGCTATTTATGTATGTTATGCAATTAAATAATTGGCCTGAAAATCTGTAGTGTATCCATGTATTACATAGTAAGAGACACTATTAGAGAAAAGAATCTGTAAAGTGTTTTGTGGAGTGTACAATGTATGAGAAATGGAAAATCAGAGCAGGGATGGAAATACGGCAGAGAAGTAAAAACAAAAAAATATATATATATATAGCAAGCAAATAAAAGTAAATGATATTCCTGTAGTTGGGTGTTATTTAATGCAAAAGAACTGAAGGCATCAAATTAAATAAGATAGTTTAAGCTGTTCCAACATAGCTTGCAGACCTCTTACTAAGTAAGCATTAGGAAGAAACTTTGCACTAAAAATCTTTACATATTCAGTTCTCATGTTAATGGTAAACACTTGAAGATTATTACTTCGATGCTTCAGGAAAAGAGTTGTTGTCATGTTCATGTTCATACAGCAAAGAAAGTAATGTTGTTTCACGTTCATTAAATGTATTTACATAGTAAGGCTGTCTTTTCCCTTTTTCAAATATTCCTTACAATGCTGAAAACTTGGGAGGACTCATTCCATATTTCCCCACCATTGCTTTGTATTTGATAATTCTGCACTATAGGTTTAGTGTGTATATACCTCTTTATGTGATGCTAAAAAAATCATATATTAAATTATATTTAGTTTTCCAAGCTCTTCTTACTTCCACTTCTCCAACTTCTTCAGTCTCATCTTTTTCTCTGTGGGCAAACATATTCTAAGCACTACATCTAAATCTAAGTGCATTATGCCATACTAAAAATGCTATTTCATGGCTGCTTTATCCAGTCATAAAATCCTCCCCTTATTTCCAAAACTGATTATTCTTCAGCCCAAGTATCACTTCTCTCAGAAGCATCTGAGTAAACAAAATGCCTCATCTTCATGCTCCTGAAGCTCATTGTATGTTTCTTTACCACATGCCCTATTGCTTTTTTTTTCTGTAATTTTTTAATAGCCCACATGAAATTAAGAATTCCTAAGGCCAGCATGGCTTATTTATACCATACAATGCCTGTTTTATTTTTCTTTCTGCATTGGCATAAGTTAGATATGCAATAATTTCTGCCAAAATTTCTTCTGAAGCTATTTCTATTTTTCAATTACATATCATTCCCACCCCAACCACCCAAACACATGAAGAAAGAAAAATTGCCAATTAGCATTTATAATTTTGTCTTAAAAGAAGGTACATTTTCTATTTATTAGATAAAATGTAAGAAAATAGGACACATTTTGTTCTTTAAATAAAAATTAAGTGATCACATGATTACTTACTAAACTTTGTCCTTTTGTTACATCTTATTGCTTTCTTGTTTTTAATTTTGTCACTGTATTAGTCAGTTTTCACACTGCTATAAAAAACTCCCCAGAAACTAGGGGATTTATAAATGAAAGAGGTTTAATTGATTCACAGTTTCACATGGCTGGGGAGGTCTCAGGAAACTTAGAATCATGGTGGAAGGTGAAGGGGAAGCAGGCACTTCTTCACATGGTGACAGAAGAGAAAAGAGTGAAGAAGGAACTCCCGATCACTTATAAAACCATCAGATCTAGTAAGGACTCACTCATTGTCATAAGAAAAGCATGGGGGAAGCCTCCCCCATTATCCAATCACACCCCTCCCTGGACACGTGGGGATTATAGATCCCTCCCTCAACACATGGGGATTACAGATCGAGATGAGATTTGGGTTGGAACAGAGAGCCAAACTGTATCAGTCACCTACAATTCTTCAAGGACATCTATTTGTAGGTCAGTTTTAAAACAAGTGTAATATATATACTTACTTTGTATGATTAAATATATTAGTTTAACTTTTAACAGTCTATTCTAGCATTGCTTAACTCTTTTTTTATTATCAACCCCCGTCAAAAGAAGATTTTTAGATTTTTTTCTTTCTAATAGAACTCTTAAAATTTTTACTTCCACAGATATATTTATGTATGTATATTACCCATGCTTTATACATAACAAAAGTGAGGAATTTTTGTCTCCCAAAACCTGATATTATACATTGGGAACGATCTACCACCATTGAAAATGCATGCTCTAGCCAAAAGAGAGTCCTCTGTAACTTCCTTATATACCATAAACACTTTCACATAAGCATTGTTTCTTTCAGCACTCATTACAGTGGCATCACTTTCTAAAATATTTGCCCATATTACTATATGGGGCAACGTCAGGTTATCTCTGAGCTTGTACTCAATACTCATCACTTCTTAAGTATTGAAGTAAGGGAAAAATACCAACTCCATGAATTGCATTTTATTTGATAATCTGCTTAGCCCAGTCTTCCTATTTATTTGATTGTGCTTATATTTTCTGCCAAGTTATAACACAGAGTATTGTGGTTTGTTTTCTTAAATAACTATTTTAAATAGTCTGCTCTATGCTTATTGAATATGTCACATTTTGCTTATCACGTGTTTTTATAGGTCCTATATACTAATCCAAGTTTTTAATTTTCTTTTTTCTAGTATTCTGTTGGGTTCAATATAAACATGCCCATGCATTTCTCTGAAGAGTCAAGAGTAATCTACACCTTAAGCATTGTCCTTCTGTCTGTCACAGGGCTTTTCGTTATATTACATTGTCTCACAAATCATTTTTTGTATCATTTCTAGAAAACAAAATCATAACTGGAAACTGAAAAGAATGTGACAGCCAGATTGGATTCTCTGTGAAATTCTATACAATTAAATTTTCTGGATAACATTCAAGTAAAGGACTAACAGATTTGTAAGTAAAACAAGAGCAATAAAAGTGCCTCTGGCTAATATAATAACTATTTAATGAGAGAAAAAATATCTCTTAATTTCCCAATACTATCAATCATTTCATTTGCTGAATATAAGCTCAAGTTTTTCCCAAACAGTAATCATAAAATTAAAGAGGATTTTCTCTGTTTTACACATATTGTCACAGTTTTACCTACCTTGATAACATCACCGGGATAGAGCCAGATATCGGTTCCAGTTTTATGTTATCATCACTCATTCCTTGAGCTAGTATAATAATTTTGAGCCGTTTCCTTACCTTAATCTGGGATGTCTCCAATAGGTTCATTTAAACATGTATGTTGTATCCCACACAATAATAATGGGAGACTTTAACAACCCACCGTCAACATTAGACAAATCAATGAGACAGAAAGTTAACAAGGATATCCAGGAATTTAACTCAGCTCTGCACCAAGCTGACCTAATAGACATCTACAGAACTCTCCACCCCAAATAAACGGAATATACATTCTTCTCAGTACCACATCGCACTTATTCCAAAATTGACCACATAGGTGGAAGTAAAGAACTCCTCGGAGAATGTGAAAGGACAGAAATTATAACAAACTGTCTCTTAGACCACAGTGCAATCAAACTAGAACTCAGGATTAAGAAACTCACTCAAAACCACTCAACTACATGAAAACTGAACAACCCACTCCTGAATGACTACTGGGTACATAACGAAATGAAGGCAGAAAAAAAGATGTTCTTTGAAAACAATGAGAACAAAGATACAACATACCAGAATCTCTGGGACACATTTAAAGCAGTGTGTAGAGGGAAATTTATAGCACCAAATGCCCACCAGAGAAAGCAGGCAAGATCTAAAACTGACACCCTAACATCACAGTTAAAAGAAATACAGATGCAAGAGCAAACACATTCAAAAGCTAGCAGAAGGCAAGAAATAACTAAGATCAGAGCAGAACTGAAGGAGATAGAGACACAAAAAAACCCTTCAAAAAATAAATGAATCCAGGAGCTGGTTTTTTGAAATGAGCAACACAATTGATAGATGGCTAGCAAGACTAATAGAGAAGAAAAGAGAGAAGAACAAAATAGATGCAATAAAAAATGATAAAGGGGATATCACCATCGACCCCACAGAAATACAAACTACCATCAGAGAATACTATAAACACCTCTACGCAAATAAACTAGAAAATTTAGAAGAAATGGATAAATTCCTGGACACATACACTCTCCCAATACTAAACCAGGAAGAAATTGAATTCCTGAATAGACCAATAACGGGCTCTGAAATTGAGCAATAATTAATAGACTATCAACCAAAAAAAGTCCAGGACCAGAGGGTTTCACAACTGAATTCTACCAGAGGTACAAGGAGGAGCTGGTACCATTCCTTTTGAAACTATTCCAATCAATAGAAAAAGAGGGAATCCTCCCTAACTCATTTTATGAGGCCAACATCATCCTGATACCAAAGCCCGGCAGAGACACACACACAAAAAAGAGAATTTTAGAACAATATCCCTGATGTACATCGATGCAAAAATCCTCAATAAAATACTGGCAAACCAAATGCAGCAGCACATCAAAATGCTTATCCACCATGATTAAGTAGGCTTCATCCCTGGGATGCAAGGCTGGTTCAACATATGCAAATCAATAAACATAATCCAGCATATAAACAGAACCAAAGACAAAAACCACATGATTATCTCAATATTATTGGTGCAGAAAAGGCCTTTGACAAAATTCAACAGCCCTTCATGCTAAAAAGTCTCAAAAAATTCGGTACTGATGGGCAATCAGGCAGAGAAACAAATAAACGGTATTCAATTAGGAAAAGAGGAAGTCAAATTGTCCCTCTTTGCAGATGATATAATTATATATTTAGAAAACCCCATCATCTCAGTTCAAAATCTCCTTAAGCTGCTAAGCAACTTAAGCAAAAGTTGGAAGCATTCCCCTTGAAAACCGGCACAAGACAAGGATGCCTTTTCTCACCAGTCCTATTCAACATAGTGTTGGAAGTTCTGGACAGTGCAATCAGGCAGGAGAAAGAAATAAAGGGTATTCAATCAGGAAAAGAGGAAGTCAAATTGGCCCTGTTTGCAGATGACATGATTGTATGACGTGATTGTAACCCCATCATCTCAGCTCAAAATCTCCTTAAGCTGATAAGCAACTTCAGCAAAGTCTCAGGATACAAAATCAATGTGCAAAACCACAAGTATTCTTATACACCAATAACAGACAAACAGAGAACCAAATCATGAGTGAACTCCCATTCACAATTGCTTTAAATAGAATAAAATACCTAGGAATCCAACTTACAAGGGATGTGAAGAATCTCTTCAGGGAGAACTACAAACCACTGCTCAATGAAATAAAAGAGGACACAAACAAATGGAAGAACATTCCATGCTCATGGATAGGAAGAATCAATATCGTGAAAATGGTCATCCCGCCCAATGTAATTTATAGATTCAATGCCATCCCCATCAAGCTACCAATGACTTTCTTCACAGAATTGGAAAAAAATACTTTAAAGTTCATATGGAACCAAAAAAGAGCCCACATTACCAAGACAATCCTAAGCCAAAAGAACAAAGCTGGAGGCATCAAGCTACCTGACTTCAAACTACACTACAAGGCTACAGTAACCAACACAGCATGGTACTGGTACCAAAACAGAGATATAGACCAATGGAACAGAACAGAGCCCTCAGAAATAATACCACACATCTACAACCATCTGATCTTTGACAAACCTGACAAAAACAAGAAATGGGGAAAGGATTTCCTATCTAATAAATGGTGCTGGGAAAACTGGCTAGCCATATGTTTTGGATCCCTTCCTTACACCTTATACAAAAATTAATTCAAGATGGATTCAAGACTTAAATGTTAGAACTAAAGCAATAAAAACCCTAGAAGAAAACCTAGGCAATATCATTCAGGTCATAGGCATGGACAAGGACTTCATGTCTAAAACACCAAAAGCAACGGCAACAAAAGCCAAAATTGACAAATGGGATCTAATTAAACTAAAGAGCTTCTGCACAGCAAAAGAAACTACCATCAGAGTGAACAGGCAACCTACAGAATGGGAGAAAATTTTTGCAATCTACTCATCTGACAAAGGGCTAATATTCAGATTCTGCAAAGAACTCAAATTTCCAAGAAAGAAACAAACAACCCCATCAAAAAGTGGGCGAAGGATATGAACAGACACTTCTCAAAAGAAGATATTCATGCAGCCAACAGACACTGGAAAAAATGCTCATCATCACTAGCCATCAGAGAAATGCAAATCAAAACCACAATGAGATACCATCTCACACCAGTTAGAATGGCGATCATTAAAAAGTCAGGAAACAACAGGTGCTGGAGAGGATGTGGAGAAATAGGAACACTTTTACACTGTTGGTGGGACTGTAAACTAGTTCAACCATTGTGGAAGACAGTGTGGCGATTCCTCAAGGATCTGAAACTAGAAATACCATTTGACCCAGCCATCCCATTACTGGGTATATACCCAAAGGATTATAAATCATACTGCTATAAAGACACATGCACACATATGTTTATTGCGGCACTATTCACAGTAGCAAAAATTCGGAACCAACCCAAATGTCCATCAATGACAGACTGTATTAAGAAAATGTGGCACATATACACCACGAAATACTACACAGACATAAAAAAGGATGAGTTCATGTCCTTTGTAGTGGCATGGATGCAGCTGGAAACCATCACTCTCAGCAAACTATCGCAAGAACAGAAAACCAAACACCGCATGTTCTCACTCCTAGGTGGGAATTGAACAATGAGAACACCTGGACACAGGAAGGGGAACATCATACACTGGGGCCTGTTGTGGGGTGGGGAGAGGGGGGGAGAGATAGCATTTACTAATGTAAATGACAAGTTAATGGGTGCAGCACACCAACATGGCACATGTATACATATGCAACAAACCTGCACATTATGCACATGTACCCTAGAACTTAAAGGATAAAAAAAGTATGTTATATATTCATTTTGCTGACAAAAATTCACTGAAGTAACTGAGGATCATGTTTTCTACTGTCTTGTCCAACATAGTAATTCAAATTAGGAAAACAGAATTAATTGGAAGAAACAACTTATTGTTCTGTATTTACTCCCTGGGACTGCATTCATTTGTAGAGAAAAAGAGCTGAGACATATACAATGCGAAATTGCCTTTTGAATTAGAAGTTATGGACTCAGATTCTGCTGCGTTCTTCCTTTTCCAGCTGCCTTCCTTCAGATATACTTTCCTAGTACCTTCCTGTGTGCTACTATGTAAATAGTAGGAAACTATTTTAGAATTGTTCCTCAGCAGCAGGCTTTATGCAAAGTGCTGTCAGTTTGTTTCCTTTAATTGTGGTGTAAACAGTACTGCTGCTTACCTTAATATTAATTATATACACATATTTTTAGAAGTTATAGATATATAAAAGGCTCAGATATTTTATTAGCATCCTTTTTGTTTTTTCTGGTAAGAGAAAATAAGCCAGATTGGAGATTAAAAGGTATAGGAAACTTCATTTGGATGCCATTCCTTTGTTAATTGTTAGCATGTAGGAAATAAGAAGAATATTTTAATATCGATTGGCCAAGCAGAAATTCTCCTGAGAATAATGGAATGTTTTCAATGACATGTTATTTATGGAGTGTAACTGTTCCACAGGAGCAGTCTAGTCAGTATAATTAAATGGTACTGTATAAGAGAACTGGAATCTGAAATAAAATAGAAGTGGTAAGTTTACAGGCACATTTTGTTTCATTGCACTTAGCCTTATTGTGCTTCACAGATGCTGCATTTTTTACAAATTGAAGGTTTGCGACAAAGATGCCTTAAGCAAATATATTGGCACCATTTTTCCAACAGTGTGTGCTCATTTCATGTCTCTGAGGCACATTTTGGTAATTCTCAGAATATAACAAATTTTTAAAATACTACTGGATCTGTTATGGTGATCTATGATCAGTCATCTTTGAAGTTATTATTGTAATTGTATTGGGGTGCCACAGAACACACCATATAAGAGCAAACTGAATTAATAAAGGTTCTATGTATGTATATTTTTTGAGATATGGTCCAAGATGAGATGGTGTGTGTGTTCTGATTTCTCCATCCACTGACCATTTCCCCATCTTCCTCACTTTCCTTGAGCCTTCCTATTCTCTGAGACACAATGAAATTAAAATTAGGCCAATTAATAGTCCTACTATGTATGGGCTCTAAGTGTTTAAGTGAAAGGAAGAGTTGTGTGTCTCTCATTTGAAATTAAAAGCCAGAAATGATTAAGCTTAGTGAGAAAGGTAGGTCAAAAGCTGAGAAAGCTTAAAAAGTTGGCCCCTTGTGCCAGTTAGCCACATTGTGAATGCAAAGGAAAAGTTATTTAATAAATTAAAAGTGCTACTCCAGTGCACACACAAATGATAGGAAAGTAAAACAACCTGATGTGGAACTGATGTGAAGAAAGTTTGAGTGGTCTGGATAGATCAAACTAGCCACAATATTCCCTTAAGACAAAGCCTAATCTGGAGCAAGGCCCTAACTCTCTTCCATTCTCTGGAGTTTGAGAGAGGGGAGGAAGCTGCAGAAGAAAAGTCTGAAGCTAATAGAAGTGGGTTCATGAAGTTTAAGGGGGAAAAAAGCCATCTCCATAACATAAACGTGCAAGGTGAAGCAGCAAGTGCCGATGCAGAAGGTGCTGCAGCTAGTTATCCAGAAAATCTAGCTAAGATATTTGATGAGGGTGGCTACACTAAAGAAACAGATTTCCAAGGTAGATAACACAGTCTTCTATTAGAAGATGCCATCTAGAACTTCCATGGCTGAAAAGGAGAGGTCAATGCCTAGATTCAAGGTTTCAAAGGATGGGCTGATTTTCTTGTTAGGTGCTAAGGTAGCTGATGACTTTAAGTTGAAGCCAATGTTTATTGACCATTCTGAAAATCCTTGTGCACTTAAGAATTCTGTTAAATTTACTCTGTCTGTACTCAAGAAATGGAATAACAATGCCTCAATAACAGCATATGTTTATGGAACCATAAACTATGTTTACAGCATAGTTTAGCGAGTATTTTAAGCCCATGGTTGAGACCTACTGCTCAGGGATAAAAAAGACTTCTTTCTAAACATTACTGCTCATTGAGAATGCACCTGGTCACTCAAGAGTTCTGATGGAGGTATATAAGGAGATCAATGTTGTTTTCTTGCCTGTTAACACAACTTCCATTCTAAAGCTCATGGATCAAGGAGTAAAGTTGAGGTTTTCTTCATATTATATAAGAAATAAATTTCATAAGATTATAGCTGTCATTGACAGTTATGCCTCTGATGGATCTGGGCAAAGTGAACTAAAAATCTTCTGGAAATGATTCACCATTCTAGATGCCAATAGCAATATTTTTGATTCACGGAAGGAGGTAAAAATATCCACATTAATAGAAGCTTGGAAGAAGTTGATTTCTTCCTTCATGAATGACTCTGAGAGGTTCAAGAGAGGTTTAAGCCTTCAGTGGATGAAGGAATTGCAAATGTGGTAGACATAGTGAGAACTAGAATTAGAGGTGCAGTCTGAAGATGTGAGTGAATTGCTGTAATCTTATGATAAACTTGAACAGATGAGGAATTGCTTTTTATGGAAGAGCAAAGAAAGTGGTTTCCTGATATGAAACCTACTCCTAATGAAGATGCTGTGAACATTGTTGAAATAGCAACAGATAATTTAGAATATTTTATATACTTCACAGCAAGGATTGAGAAGATTGACTCCAATTTTGAAAAGAAAACTTTGTTGGCTATAATACTATCAAACAGCATCACTAGCTACAGATAAAAATTTAATGAAAGTAAGAAGCATCCAATGAAGCACAATTCATTGTTGTCTTATTTTAAGAAACTGACACAGCCATCCCAACTTCAGCAACCACCGTCCTAATCAGTGAGCAGTCACTGATAGTGAGGCAAGACCCTCTATCAGTATAAAGATTAAGACTTACTGAAGGTTCAGATGATTGCCAGTATAATTTTAGCCATAAAATATTTTAATTAAGGTATGGACATTGTTTTTCAGACATAATGCTATTGCAGACTGAATGGAGTGAGTATAGTATAGTGTAAAAATAACATTTATATGCACTGGGAAACCTAAAACCCTATGTGACTCGCTTTGTTGCAACATTTGCTGTATTATTGTGACCTGGAAGAGAACTCACGCTATGTCTGAAATATGCTTGTATTAAAACAAGTGTATTGCTTTGAGAAACAGAAACTCTATAATCTATCTACCAAGAATCTTTGCAGGTAATAAAGAAGGAAGTTATTGACTTATTTCAAACTTAAAGTCGGAGGAGTCTAAATGGAGACTGAAGTTACATCTAACATGACAAGTGCGAACCACTTTGATTTGGTTTGCCCAGAGGAAACATTACTCCTGCTACTTTCATAAAGACTGATTGCTTTTGACAGAAATCTGTCTGTGCAGAGTTGGATGAGTATGATACTGAGAAGTCATAAAACCATTAGAAAAGACTGGGCTCAGAGGAGCTCCTCATAAAAATGTTCACACAGAAGGAATAAGACAGTGAAAAAGAGGCTGTATTTGCTATATATCCACGTTTTGAATTATGACACACATAGGGAATATTTCCAGAGCTTGGTTTCAGTAATACCAATGAACTAATTCTTCTGAGCTATCATAAACTAAATAGTTGGAAAGCAAGCCAAAGAAATACTGTCTGATTTATTTATTTTGCAGACTGCACTTAGATTTTAGAAAAGAGCCTCTCATCTTTGATTCTTGTATGACTTGAAGAAAAAGCTACACTGTATAAAGGTGTTTGCATGTGGGTTCTCTGGCAAGCAGACGACGGGCGACAGAGATTAGCTGCAAGAGTTTTATTGGGGTATGGTTTGGGGGTCAACATTTTTGGAGGGCAAAGGACAAGAGCAGAATTGGATTCAGGGAGAAAGTCAAACTACTATACAGAGTCAACTACAGCTTTGGCCAACCCAAGGAAGGAGGTGCAGAATCGTAATTGCATGTTGCAGTTTTTCTGAGCTGGGGTAAAATGTCCAGGGGTTTACACTCAGGCATCAGTCAGTATATGCGCTACACTGAAATTGATGTGACTATGTGCAAGACGGCCTTCTGTAGATAAGGTCATTTCTAAAGTGGCTAGCAACTGTACATCCCTCTTTACTCCTTCATCCCTACATCACTCCAAAAAGCCAAAACATTAAGCTCTACCTTCAAGGGAGATCTGCGTGGCACATAGTCTTATAACAAGCCTATATATTGGATTGGATTTTTTTCTTAGAGTATAAACTCCTTGCTTAACAGAATATAGCACATTTTAAATACATATACACATATATTAAATTATCACAATATCATTCATTGTTTTCAAATGATACAGCCAGCTACATTATTACCTCAAAGTTGAAAAAATCTAGGGTTTGTTTTTTTGATCCAAACTAATATTTGTCATTTTCCACCCCTGTACCCAGAGATATAATTCATATTTTCCTGTTGAATTTGTTTCCCAAGTAGAAACAGAAGTCTTAAATATGATGAGCTTTAGATTTTTTTCTTTTAGTTCTTATAAACACCCAAAAAGGCAGTTATTATTGCCCATATTTTACAGCCAAGAATATTTCAGAAAAACAAAAATTAAGTTCAGTTTCCTTTAGCTAGCAAATAAGAGTATATGGATTTGAATTTAGAGTATGAATGTGCCATCTGTTTGTAATTTTTGTGCAGGTGGGAGATGCTGCTATAACTAGTGTAGCATTATTAATTATTCTAGCTGCATGATAGATTGGAGTACAGAGATAGAAAGATGAGCTGGACATAATTTAGAATTCACTCTGAATTATTTTCATGATGGGGATTAAGGGGCATATCATACAAATACACACTTGAAGATTATCATTACATAGAAACTCAGACTTTACATATATTTGATTAGAAAAATAAAAACCGAAGTTTCAGAGAATTGTCAGTGGGTTCCCTCAATGTCTCCCTTACTCTGTGGCAGGCTAGTCTGACATGAGATCTATCAGAAGGAAAAACATACTTCAGATAACTCATGAAAGGCATACCATGAAGTCATGAGAATTACAGTATATAGTGTGGCCAGAGCTGTGAATTCCACTAATTATTTTGAAACATGCAGATGTTCATTTCAAAATAAATCTATAAACCATCCAACATCTCTACTTATCTTTATCATTCTCCTGCTGCTAAAATTGAGGAAAACTCTACTCCCTCCTAGGTTCTCAAGGGAATGTATGCCACTTGAGCTTTTGGGACTCTGTTGCCTCTATTTCTGGCATTCTTACATCCTTCTTTACTGCATCTATTGCAATTAGTTCTCAAACCTGCTGAAGAATTTATCATTGCAACATAAAGAGAAATGAAAAAGAAAATATATTTGCTTCCTACTATGTCTGTTTTCCTACAATCTCTTCACATCCCAATATTCTATGTGAGGGTGGTGGGTGGGGGAAGAAAAGGACAACATATATATCCATTGCACTCATTCATTAATGAGTTATTTTGTTACTTAGTCATGTAAATCATGCACTATACAAAACATACACTATGTTTCCTAACACTATTTACTTAATTACTCTTAAAAAGTCATAATTAGTTCTTTAAAATGTAAAACTAAAATATGACAAATGATGCCATCTTTGCTATTGAGATGATTTGGCTGTGTTCTCACACAAATCTTATTTTGAATTGTAGCTCCCCTAATTCCCATGTGTTGTGGGTGGGACCTGGTGGGAGATAATTGAATCACGGGGGCGGTTTCTCCCATACTGTTCTCTTGGTAGTGAATAAGTATCATGAGGTCTGATGGTTTTATAAGAGGTTTTCCCTTTGCTTGGATCTCATGCTCTCTTGCCTGCTGCCATGTAAGACATGCCTTTCACTTTCTGCCATGATTGTGAGGTCTCCCCAGCCATGTGGAACTGTGAGTCTGATAAACCTCTTTTTCTCTATAAATTACCCTGTCTCAGGTATGTCTCTATCAGCAGCATGAAAATGGACTAATATAGCTATATTCAGTTACTATATGTGTTCTGTGAATGAAGTTGGATGTTGAATGCAGATGCTGATGTAGTGCCACATGCCAGTTAGACACAATTATGTATGTGTGGAGATATATATATAAAAAATATATATATATATATATTTAAAATAATGGGTACTTGTTTAGAAATATTTTACAAAAGCATGGCGTGTCAGTGTGCACCATAACTTTCAGAGACATGATGAAAAAACATTACCATTAGAGTGTCACACTACAAATTTTATTTTTTGAATTCTCTATGAAAATGTCAATTTCCCACACTTAGCATATATGTGTGTCTACATGTAATGGCAATCTTCATAAATGATGAGCATGCCAATACATGAAGATTTTGATGCAATTATTTGCTCTAAAACTTCATCAATATTATGTGGTTGCAGGTAACTTTTAAAAATGCCTTTTTGGATCTCACACGATTTGAAATAGGAAAAAAAAATCTATTTAAAGAAGTCTTGAAGTAGAGGTGTACGCTTAATATTAAACATTGTTTGAAACTAGAAAATCTGTGCTTAACACACTAAATTAAAAAAGAAAAAAGCAAGCAAAAAAGTCGGATGTTGAATGCAGATGCCAATGTAGTGCCACATGCCGGTTAGATAGCATGTGGCACTGTCTAAAAAAAGCAAGAAGGAAAGCAAGAAAGCAGGCAGGATAGAATGAAGGAATGAAAGAAGAGAGAGAGAGAGGGAGAGAGAGAAAGACAAGGAAGGAAGGAAGGAAGGAAGGAAGGAAGGAAGGAAGGAAGGAAGGAAGGAAGGAAGGAAGGAAGGAAGGAAGGAAGGAAGGAAGGGAGGGAGGGAGGGAGGGAAGAGCAAGCAAGTAAGCCTGGGCTTGAGTATAAATAAGGTAGAATAAGCACTGAAAGGATAAAGACACAGGGAATTCCTTTTGCTTTTCAAGAAAATATGCAAATAAAAAACAAACAAACAAAACATTTTATCAATGGAGTACTTTTCTAAAACGTGATTGTGTAGGCATAGAACAGTTGGTTGGTTTTTCATTAAACAATACCAAATAAAGATAAATATAAATATATATACATATATAACTATTTTTATGCTAAGTTAAACTTAATTAATTCACTTTTCTGTTATCCTATAACACTTTCTACATGCCAGTCTCAACATATTCGCATTGCATTGTACGTAATTATTTGCATTTATACCTCCACTATCTATTGTAAGTTCTAAAGGGCAGAAAATGTGCCTTGCTCACATTAATGCTTTAGTGTAGCACTGAATTTGCCTCTCAGTAAATGTTAACTAAATTTAAAACTTAGTATTGCTTTTCCCAAATACATCAGTTCATAACATTACAAAATAATTATGCTATAAGTTTGATTTAACTCAACCATACATGCTTTCATGCATCAGTTCATTCATTTATTCACCCACATTTATTTTTGACTTTATATTGAACAACATTTTCAGTGCTGAGTCTCTAATTAAGGACAAGAGTAATGTGTTCTTTGATCTTATGTCACTTGAACCAAGGTGAAAAAGTAGATATTAAACAATAATTGCCTTTTAAAAAGTATTACAGTGATAACCTTAAGTAATGAAGTAAATATGCATTGCACAATAAGAGCATACAGCAGGACTTTTAACCCAGCCTCCTGAAAATTACATTCTAATGGGAAAGACAAATGTCAACCAAAAAATTAAGTTATGAAAATAAACAACTTCATATTTTAATGGGAATTATGAAAAAGTAAAGTATGAGGGCACATAAATATAGGTACTTAAATCCAATATTGTGGGTTCAAAAAGAAAATGACATTCAACTGCATCCATAACTCTTAAACTTTAGCTTTCACACTGTCAAGAAGTTTGGAATCCCAATGGTGACTTTCACATTACTTGTATTAAATACAAGTCATGACAAAATGATTACATTTTTTTCCCATTAGTTAACAATATTTGTAAATACAGGAAATGACAATAGATACAGTACCTCTTGATGTTAATAACATTCTTGAGATTATTTGATGTTAGCAACATTATTGAGATTATTTTTAGTAATTAAGACAAAAAAATGTTTTCTATATGATGGCTTAATAACTTAGATTCAGGGATGACCAAATAATCTTTCTCAAGTTGAATGTCAAACTAGGGAGGCTCTGATGGCATGAAGCAGCTTTCTATAACAATTTGCCATGGGTGCAATATTGCCAGACATTTTTGTAACGTCTTGGGTGATGGAAATTTTCTCTTTTAAGTTTTAGGGAATCCTACTAACTAGGACTACTCTCTCCATTTCATAGCTGAGGAAACTGAGTTTCATACAGATTAGATCATTTGCCCAAGTCAATAGTTACTAAGTGATGCAGCTAGAATTTGAATGCAGACAACCTAAATAGGTATATACTATATTTCTAGGCAGTCAAAAATGTTGTAAAGAAAATTTAATGCTGGTAAAGGGAAAGGGGGTATACTTGTTTCTGGAGGACATGGAGAGTGGTATTGAAATGGGGTACTCAGTGAAGTCATCCTTGCAAAAGATGTCTTTTTGAACGGAAGAGTAAATCACACAGAGAGTTACAGAAAGAGTGCTCCAGGCAGAGGTAACAACAAGTACAAAATCCATTTGAAGGTTTGGTAAGGGTAGCTGTGTTCAAGAACATCAAGAAGCCCAGTGTGACTGGAGTGGAGTGATGGAAATGATGTTGGAGACAGCAGGCGGAGCCAAGTCATGTGGAGATATGAAGGCTACAAAAAAGGAGTTTGGATTCTGTTCTGATATAATGAGCATCCACTGAAAGGTCTGAGTGGTATAATGGTGTCATCTAATTTGCATTTTTAAAATATCACTGTTGCTGTAGTGCAGAAATTGACTGTAAGACGGTAGCACAGGTCAAAAAGAAAGAAACTATTAACATAATCTAGGGGAGAAATGATTGTGGGTTAGAACAGGTGAGGAGTACCTGTCTTTGGAATATGTTTCAGAGGGATTTACTGATAATGCAAGAATCAGAAGTCGTCCTAGGAAGCAGATATTTAAGATGACACTTTGGAATTTGCTAATTTGCTGGCTAAATGGTATTCCTACTGTACAAGAATTCAGAGTAAGTCATGATTCATTTGAAGCCTTCACCTGAGATGAACTGATATGGTATATGGGGGAATGGGGAGCCTGGTTTAATGCCATATCTGTATAATTTCAGATTTACAGGTGAACATTAATTCATAAAACTTACAGAGTTGATTGGTTGCTAAATATAATAAAGGTATTGGAAAAAAATGAAGCTCAGAACCAGCAATATCAATTCAGAGGTAAAGAGTAAAAGCCAAAGACCTCTATTAGCACATTTAAAGAAGCTTCATATCCACAGACAATGACAGACTGTACTCAAAATCATGCTCAAGACGTAATTACAGTCTGCTCTCTCTCTCTCTCTTTTTCTCTTTCTTTTCTTTTTTTCTTCTTCTTCTTCTTTTTTTTTTTTTTTTTTTGTTGTTGTTGTTTGTTTTGTTTTTTGAGACAGGGCCTCATTCTCATTTCCCAGGCTGGAGTGCAGTGGCACAACCACAGCTCACTGCAGCCTTGACTTTCCTAGCTCAGGTGATCCTCTCACCTCCTGAGTAGCTGGGACTACAGGTATGCACCAACACGCCTGGCTAATTTGTGTATTTTTTTGTACAGACAGAGATTTGCCATGTTGCTCAGGCTGGTCTCAAACTCTTGGGCTCAAGAAATCCACCTGCCTCAGCCTCCCAAAGTGGTGAGATTACAGGTGAGCCACCACCCCTGGTCTCAAGACATAATTACAAAGAAAGATGCAATCAACTCCCTGACAAGTCTTCCACACCAGTACTGGCAGGGAAGGAGAGCTGGTCTGGGCACATGTGTTTAGAAACACTTCAAAAAAACATACTGATTCTCTGGAACTTCTAGACTGAAAACTTCACTTTCTTTTCATTTTTAGATGAGAACAGTATCCCTCACCTGGAGATCAGGTAATGACTTCATCTGAATTAGATACCTTACCATCTTGTAAGCAAGATGATAGATGTCCTCTGTACCTACATCCCTGCATTGTTTTTGTACCAATAACTAAAGTCAAGTTGTAGCATGTTCTAACTGTTCCTGCTATGAGTAGAAAAGGATTATTCACCAAAAAGAACAGCAGGATATGCCTTAAAGGTATTGGCAGCACCAGGAGGACATGACTGAGAATAGATCTTGATTATGCTGGAAGGTGTTGAAGGGAGAAAAATACATCTTAACAGGAGTTTAGTGGTATGGAGATACTTTGTCATAATTGTGGCCAGGACACCTGGAGTTGATTCTAAGGTACTGCTGGATTATTCCCCAAAGCTTGTAAAAAACAGTGACCTATAATAAACAAGGTTTAGGTAGTGAAAATGCTTGGACAGGGATTTGAAGTTAAAGGCACAAAGAAGTGAGCATTTTAGCATGGATTTCTTATGTATGACCAGAGAAACCATCTATTAGTTCTGTCCCTCAGGACGGCCTAAGTAACACTCCCAATTCTGAAGCAATATAGAAAGGTGCAACAAGAGGTGCTCTGATATCATCAAGAAGTTCAGTGATGGCTCTCCTCACCAGGTCAGAGGGTAGTGAACGTTGCTATGAAACTTGTATTCCTTAGTGTCAATGTGAGTGGAAGAATTCTGGCTTCAGAATCCAGCTGGAAATACTCAAATATCAGAGGCAGATGGATGAAATGTATCATAGCAATCAGCAAAAAACAATGTCACATAAGCTGCTATAAAGTGCAAAGATCTATGGGGATGGCTAACCAACCATGGTGTTCCCAAAGCAAAGACAGAAAGGCAGCCAAGAAGGCTATTGCTGGATTTATATAATCTAAAAACATTAAAATCAAGTAAACTAAAGCCTCATCTTGTGTTCTTTCCTGTGATTAATACATATTTGAAGTATGAGTTGCTTTTTTATTCCTGCAGTGATTTGGCCAATATTAATAGCTGCGGGCATTGACTATTCTGACTTTGTCCAGAAAATTCCACATAACATCAATTCCAACCAAGAAGTTCATGTCATGGCAAAGTTAGGTGCAATCATATGCATAGGACCACTGGATCTGTTGGCGCAAATATATAGTACCACCCAGAACTGCTGACCTAGTAGAATGCTGGAAAAGCCTCCTAAAGATACAACTAAGGACAAATTTGGGAAAGAAGTTTTTTAGGGCCGCAGAAGGAATTACCATTGTATGGTACATTTTTCTTGATAAAAAGGCTAGATGGAAATGACAAATCAAGGGTTCAGGGTTGGAATGGCCTCTCTCATCATCATCTTGTCTAACCCATTTGGGAAAGGCATACTTTTGTCCTTGCAAAGCTAGGCTCTGCTGCACTAGAGATCCTAGTTTTCTGAAGACTGAGGTGATGTTTTCACTGAGACGACATAGTAAGGGTCCCATTAAACCAATATTTATGGTTAATCAGTAGAAATTATTCACACTTTATGCCAACAAATCACAAAGTACAGAAAGAGGTCACTACACCTATGAAAATAGCTAAAACTTGATGAAAAAGATGAGAGAGCTTGCTCTACTAGGTATCAAGACTATGTGTAAAATCACTGTAATTGAGACAGTGTGCTATTGCTGCAAGACTAGACTAATAAACCAATACAATAGAATAGAGAACCCAGAAACAAACCCTCACACACATGTATATGGGATTTATGATAATATGTATTGCGAGTCAATGGGAAAAAATATATATTTATATAGAAGAAAACAAATTATACTCCTACCCCACTCCATACACAAAAATCATTTCAGATGATAAACCTATTACAAATAACAAAACAATAAATCTTTAAAAAGCAGGTCCTTCATGACCTGAGGAAGTAGGCTATTTTTTAAGCAAGGCCAAGAGAATACTAACACTTACAAAATGATGGATAAATTTGATAATCTTAAAATTGAAATCTATGTGTCAAAAGATACCTTGCAGGAATTGAAACGGAAGCTCCAGAATGGGAGAAATGTTTGAAACACATATAACAAAAGGGGCTCATTTCTACAATAAACAAAGAACTCCCACAGATAAAAAAGAACATTCAAGAAGAAAACACATTGGCACGCCAATAGATAAATAGATAAGAAACTCAAATAGGCATTTTGGAAAAGATGAAATTCAAAATAGTAAGTAAATATATGAAAAGATTCTCAATGTCATTAGCAAAATGCTAATCACGATCATAATGTGATATCACTAAAACTGTAACAGGTGGCTCAAATTAGAAAGATTGACATACCAAGCACACAGATAGGAACCATGACCAACTCTCACATACAATTCTTGAAATAGTTACTGTGGAAAACAATTTTGCATTTCCAGCAAAATTGAATAGACACATGTTCATAACATAGAGAAACTCAGGCACATGAGTGCCAGGAGAAATGATATAAACATATTCGCAGCAGCACTGAAGATAACATCCTCAAACTGGAGAGCTCTCAAATACTCATCAATATGAGAATGTGAAAATAAACTGTGGCATAGACACAAACAGCAAATAAATGAATAAACAGGTAGGAATGTGGCTGAATAGTAAAAAGTTAAGTATGAATGAAAGAAGACAGATACTAATGCACACACACTCTACAATTCTGTTTATAGATTTCGAAAAAAGACTAAACTATAATGTTTATAAATGCTTACTTAGATGGTAAATCTGCAACAACAAAAGAAAATCCCAGGAAATTAACATAGTAGTTAACTCTAGGTGGAGGAAAGCAATTGTTCCTGAGAAGGAGCATGAAGAAGGATTTTCCGGTGATGCATTCTATATCTGATTTGGACTTACGTTTATGTTTACTTTATAATAATATACTAAATTGTACATTTATCTTTAAATCACTTTATGTATATTACTTTTTTTTTTTCTTAAAGTTTAAAGGACAAGAGTTGGTCTTAATAAAAATCTCTGGTTATAGGTGGACTTCTTTCTGTAAAACCAAGTTGGTTGCCAAGTTTATTCCTCAGGTAGGCAGTAAAGTCCATGTAAGTAATTGTAGTGAGTTATAATATTTGTAGAGAAGGAAAACTGAACTGAACTAAAGTGAATAGGTCATGAATTTTCATCAGTATATAAAACAGAAGTGCAATTTGTATAAAGTAGGATCTCATAAATAAGTAATGTAGCATTAAAATATACAGCTAGATAGATGTAGCAGCGGTTTGTGAGGCAAAATTACTTGGTATTTCTTCTTGGATATATATTAAATAATTTAAATGGAGTATATAATTTAAATGGGGAAATGGAAAACACAATTTCAAATACATGACCAAACAGGCTAGTAGCATGTCTGTTATACTTTTCTTCGATGTAGTTTTTACACCTGGGAAACGCCTTCTTTATATTTACCTGTCCATGAGTGGGTAAAGAGATGCTGTATTTTTTCCAGTACCAACTATAAATTTCAATTGTTCTTTGCATTCACACTGCTGTGTGTGTGTTGGGGGGGGGGTGGTGATAATAATTTTGTTCTTTTTTTATTTCAACTTTAATTTAGATTCATGCATGGATGGTACATGTGTAGGTTTCATAGAAAGGCATATCATGTGATGCTGACATCTGGGATACTAATAATTCTATCGCCCATGTAGTGAGTATAGTTCCCAATAGGTAGTTTTTTTCAGTTTTCAACGCTTGTGCCCCTCCCCTAGTCCCTTCTCCAGTAGTCCCTAGTGTTTATTGTTCCCAGCTTTATGTCTATGTGTACCCAATGTTTCAGTCCCACTTACATCTGAGAATATGTGGTATTCAGTTTTCTGTCCCTGTATTAATGTACTTAAAATAATGGTCTCCAGCTGTATTCAGGTTGCTGCAAATGACATTATTTCATTTTTTATGACTGTGTAGTACTCCATGCTGTATATGTACCATATTTTCTTTATCAAATCCACCATTGTTGGGCATCTAGGTTCATTCCATAGATTTGCTATTGTGAATACTGCTGTCATGAAAATACAAGTACATGTGTCTTTTTGGTAGAATGATGTATTTTCCTTTGGGTATATATCCAGCTATAAGAATGCTGGTTCAAGTGATAGTTCTGTTTTTAGTTCAGGCACTGCAGAAAGCAGTTTGGAGATTTCCACATTCACATTTCCACCAGCAGTGTATATGCATTCCCTTTTTTCCACACCTTTGCAAACATCTGTTATCTTTTGACTTTTTAATAATAGTCATTTTGATTGGTGTGAGATGGTATCTCATTCTGGTTTTGATATGCATTTCTTGATGATTTATGATGTGGATCATTTTTTCATTTGTTTGTTGGCTGCTTGTATGTCTTCTTTTGAGAAGTGTCTGTTCATATCTTTGGCCAAATTTTTAATGGGCTTATTTCTTTTTTGTGTGTTGAATTATTTTAAGTGCTTTATAGAATCAGGATATTAGACACTTAAAAGCTGCATAGGTAGCAAATATTTTCTCCCATTCTGTAGGTTGTCTGTTTACTCTGTTGATAGTTTATTTTGCTTTGCAGAAGCTCCTTAGTTTAATTACGTCCCACTTATCAATTTTTGTTTCTGTGGCAATTGTTTCCAAGACTTAGTCATAACTTCTTTGCCAAGGCTGATGTCCAGAATGATATTTCCTAGGTTTTCTTCCAGGATTTTTATAGTTTTGCATCTTACATAAGTGATTAGTGCATCTTGAGATACTTTTTATATACATTGAAAGATAGGAGTGCAGTTTTATTCTTTTGCATATGGATAGCCAGTTACCCCAACATTTATTGAATAGGAAGTCCTTTTCTGATTGCTCATTTTTGTTGACTTTATAGATAATCAAATGGTTTAATTCTGGGGTCTCCATTCTGTTCCATTAACCTATGTGTCTGTCTATGTGTAGCCTATACTACTGTAGGCTTGTAGTATAGTTTCAAGTAGGATAATGTGATGCCTTTGGCTTTGTTCTTTTTGCTTAAGATTGCTTTGGCTATTCAGGTTCTTTTTTGTTTCCATATAAATTTCAGGATAGTTTTTTTTTTTTTTCTAATTCAGTTAAATGGTACTGATAGTCTGATAGGAGTAGCATTGAATCTATAGATTTCTGTGGGCAGTATCCAATCCATGAGCGTGGAATGCTTTTCCATTTGTTTGTGTCATCTGTGATTTCTTTCAGCAGTGTTTTGTAGGTCTCCTTGTAGAGATCTTCCACTTCCAAATTTAGATGCATTCCTAGGTATTTTATTTTCATTTGTGACTATTGTAAATGTAATTGCATACTTGATTCAGCTCTCAGCTTGACTGTTATTTGTGCATAGAAATGCCACTGATTTTTTTTTTTTTACCTTGATTTTTGTATCCTAAAACTTTACTGAGGTTATCAGTTTCAGTAGCCTTTTGGTGGAGTCTTTAGTTTTCTAGGTATAGAATAATAATTGCAGTGAGGAGAGATATTTTGATTTCTTCTGTTCCTACTTGGATGTCTTCTATTTCTTTCTTTGCCTGATTTCTCTAACTAGGATTTCTAGTAGTATATTAGATAGGAGAGGTTAGAGTAGGCATCCTTCTCTTGTTCTAGTTCTCAAGGTGAATGCTTTCAGCATTTTCATGTTCAGTATGATGTTGGCTGTGGATCTGCCATAGATGGATCTGATTATTTTGAGGTATGTTCTTTCAATGCCCAGTTTCTTGTGGGTTTTTTTTTTTTTTTTTTTTTTTATCATGAGGGAATGCTGGATTTTAACAAAAGCTTTTTCTGAATCTATTGTGATGATTTTTTTTTTTTTTTTTAGACACAGTCTCACTCTGTCATCCAGACTGGAGTGCAGTGGCACAGCCTCGGCAAACTGCAAGCTCCACCTCCTGGGTTCAAGCGATTCTCCGGCCTCAGCCTCCCAAGTAGCTGGCACTACAGGTGCCCGCCACCACGCCCAGCTAATTTTTGTATTTTTAGTAGAGATGGAGTTTCATCATATTGACCAGGTTGGTCTCAAACTCCTGTCCTTGTGATCCACCCTCCTCGGCCTCCCAAAGTGCTGGGATTATAGGTGTGAGCCACCGTGCCCAGCTTTGTCATTTTGAGATAACTTTTTAGTGTGCTGCAAGATTCAGTTAGGTACTATTTTGTCGAAGATTTTTATGTCTCTGTTCATCAGTGGTATTGGCCTGTAGTTTTCCATTTTAACTGTGCATTTGCCAGATTTTAGTATCAGAATAAAGCTGGGCTCACAGAGCAAGTTAGGGTGGAGTCCCTCCTCCTTGAAGTTTTGGAATACTTTCAGTAGGATTGGTGCCATCTCTGTATATCTGGTAGAATTTGGCTGTGAGTCCATCCTTTCAAGGGCATTTTTTGTTCGGTAGATTTTTCATTACTAATTTAATTTCAGAACTCATTATTTTTCTGTTCAGGCTTTTGATTTCTTCTTGATTCAATCATGGGAGCTTGTGTGTTTCCAGGAATTTATCCATTTCATCTACATTTTCTAGTTTGTGTGCATAGCTGTGCTCATAATAACATCTGAGGATCTTTTGTATTTCTGTGAGGTTAATTGTAATGCCATCTTTGTCATTTCTGCTTGTTCTTAATTGGATTTTCTCTCTTTTTATTTGTTAATCTAGCTATAGGTCTGTAACTCTTGTTCATCTTTTTGAAGAACCAACTTTTTGTTCATTGATCCTTTATATAGATTTTGGGGCCTCAATTTAATTCAGTTCTTTCTGATGCTAGTTATTTGATATCTTTTGCTAGATAAAAGGGTTTTGTTTGTTTGTTTTTCCCTAGATCTTCCAGGCATGATGGTAGAGTGTTAATTTGAGTTATTTCTATCTTTCTGATATATGTATTTAGCACTATAGACTTTCCTCTTAATGCTACTTTTGCTGCATCGCTGAGATTCTGGTGTTGTAACACTGCTTTTTAAATCAACTGTATTGATATGGTTTGGCTGTGTCCCCACCCAAATCTCATCTTGATTGTAGTTCCCATAATCCCTACATGTCATGGAAGGGATGAATCATGGGAGCAGTTACCTCTATGCTGTTCTCGTAATAGTGATTGAGTTTTCACAAGATTTAATGTTTTGTAAGCATCTTGTCTCTCCCTTCACTCTGCATTTCTCTTCTCCTGCCATAATGTAAAGAAGGATGTATGTGCTTCCCCTTCCACCATGATTATAAGTTTCCTGAGGCTTCCCCAGACATGTTGAACTGTGAGTCAATTACATCTCTTTCCTTTGTAAATTTCCCAGTCTCCAGTATGTCTTTATTAGCAATGTGAGAACAGACTAGTACATTGGTACCACAGAAAGTAGCGTTGCTGTAAAGATGCCTGAAAATGTGTAGGCAAATTTGGAACTGGGTAACAGGCAAAGATTGGAACAGTTTGGGGGGCTCAGAAGACAGAAAAATGTGGGAAAGTTTGGAACTTCCTAAACTCTTGGAGGGCTAGGAAGACAGAAAAAAGTGGGAAAGTTTGGAACTCCCTAGAAACTTGTTGAATGGCTTTGATCAAAATGCTGGTAGTGATACGTACAATGAAGTCCAGCTGATGTGGTCTCAGATGAAGATGGGGAACTTGTTGGGAAATAGAGTAAATGTCGCTCTTGCTATGCAAGGAGACTGGCCGCATTTTGCCCCTACCCCAGATGCCCGTGGAACTTTAAACTTGGAAGAGATGACTTAAGGTATCCTGTGGAAATTTCTAAGTGCCAAAGGGTTCAAGAGAAAACAGAGCATTAAAGTCTGGAAAATTTGCAGCCTGATGATGTGATAGAAAATAAAGCCTCATTTTCTGGGGAGAAATTCATGCTTGCTGCAGAAATTTGCATAGATAACAAGGAACCAAATGCTAATCACCAAGACATTGGGGAAAATGTCTCCAGGGCATATCAGAGACCTTCACAGCATCCCTTCCATCACAGGCCCAGAGGCCTAGGAGAGAAATGGTTTTATGGGTCGGGTCCAGGGCCCACCTGCTCTATGCAGCCTCAGGACATAGTTCCCCATGTCCTGCCTGCTTCAGCTCCAGCCGTGGCTAAAATGGGCCAATGTATAGCTCCAGGTGTTGCTTCAGAGGGTGCAAGCCCTACGCTTTGGCCGCTTACATGTGGTGTTGGTCCTGTGGGTGCACAGAAATCAAGAATTGAGGTTTGGAACCCTCCACCTAGATTTCGGAGGAAATATGGAAATGCCTGGATGTGCAGGCAGGAGTTTGCTATAGGAGTGGTGCCCTCATGGAGAGCCTCTGCTATGGTAGTGCAGAAAGGAAACATATGGTCAGAGCCCCCATACAGAGTCCCCACTGGGGCACTGCCTAGTGAAGCTATGAGAAGAGGGCCACCATCCTCCAGAAATCAGAATGGTAGATCCACTTATAACTTGCACCATGTGCCTAGAAAAGCCACAGGCACTCAATGGCAGCCCATGAAAGCAGTTAGGAGGGGGGCTGTACCCTCCAAAGTTACAGGGTCAAAGCTTCCCACGGCTATAGGAGTGTAACTCTTGCAACATCATGACTTGAATGTGAGACATGGAATCAAAGGAAGTCATTTTGAAACTTTAAGGTTTAATGACTGTCCTCTTGGATTTTGGACTTGCAGAATTCAGAAGGAGCCCTTTCTGGGGAAGATGAAAATAAGCCTTCAATCTTAAAAATTTTGAAATTTAGATGCTTTCAGGAAATTCAAGTTGGTATTTTACAGATATATGTCTACTTGAGGTTGTAGCTTAAAGGTGTAGAAGGAAAATGAGCATCTCAATGTAAGTAAAGCTGTCAGCTTTAATGTAATTGCAATTGCTCAAAAGAAATGCATAGAGTCAAAGGGCAACTTAGATGATACTTTCAAAATCCAAAGTTTAAGGAGCAAACAGATAAGGGGAAGACAGAATTAGATGTGCTTAACCATGAAAAGTAGCAGCAAGCTGGTAGTAGAATCTCAGGAAAAAAGAGAGACACAGAGAGATCCAATACCAATAGAGAAGTAAAGTGACTCAGATAAAGATAACATTTAACAGTACAGTGGTCATTTGTGACCATAAAGTGGACACAGATATCACTCATTGTATAGCTGGGATTTCACAACTATAAATATTTACACACACACACACACACAAAAAAAAAATATGTATTTTTCTAATAGCTGACATTAAGATTAAACATTGCTAAAGGGGTAGGCCTAAACAAATATTGTAAAAATATATTCATAAAATTTTCTAATCTATTTATGAGCTGCTAACTGAATATCTGAAACATGACCACATTTCAAAAATAGTCATAGAAATTAGGTAGATTTCTATTGTAAATATTATTATGTAGCATGTTAACATCAACATAACCAATTTTTCAAATTGTGCAGGCTTTTTTTCTCTATCAGAATGAGTTACAGGGTTTGCATTATATAGTTTGGCTTAAAAAGAGAACCCATAAAATTTCCCACTTGCAGCTCACTTAAAAAAGAAGTATGACAGTTTCAGGCACTGTTGAGTGTCATACTGAGCTACAAAAAGTAAGAAATCATCATAATGCTCTCCACCTTCATTTTATGTTTAGAACCCCACACAGGGAGACAACAACTATAGTAATCAGAGTCAGGCCACTGAAGTTCAGATTTATTTTGTTTAATATTAAATTGTATAGTTGAAGAAAACATCATTTTTTAAAATAGTGTATCACTACCCTTCTAAACATTGTAGTTTACTAATGATTTTAAAACTTCTTTAAGTGCTTAAGACAGAAACATTTCTACAATATGTTAGCTAAGATTTAGCATGCAGGTCTCATATTGGGAATACCTTTGTGTTTTAGGTTAAATAAATTCAGCCTCTTATTTAGAACTGGAAAAACAGGTTGTAGACTTATGGTTTTATTTTTGTTACCTAGACCTCAAAGAAGTCAGTTCAGTAGAAAAATTTCTACAAGGTATTACATGGAAGTTTACTGGGAATCAGCTTACTCTATATTATACAATGCTGAGAACATTGTTTAATCTTAACAGGCAGTAGAGTTGTCAAGTGTGCCTTCTGTAATGGATTTGTGCAAGCATTTATGCCCAGGGTTGTTACGAAAAACGGAGATAAATAATTTAGACCTTAAACTTGAGAATTCTAGCCTTAGCAAACTCCTCAATGGGATACTCCCACGAAGGCTAGACACCTCTGATATTAGCTGAAAGCCTTCCTACCTAAAGCCTTCCTACCTCCACTTTCCTCCCCTCAACCTCCATCCACCCATGTCTCACATACAGAAATGCACTAAAGCATATAGTGTGACAAGTGTGCTTAAGTAAAAGACCACCTCTTTTTCTCTCATGCTGAATTATGTTAAATAAGTACAAAGAAGTTTTCCTCATGATCATGTATCTTAGACAGAATTTACTGAAATAGATCTTTATCTTCTCGATTTCTAACCCAGACTGATGATTGAATTTCACAAAATATTAGTTGAGAAAACAAATGAAAATGACAGAAACCACACTGAACTATGCATCATGATCTCCTACTTCTGATGACATCAGGTTTACAATGAGACCAGATTAATCTGTCTGGCTGTTACACATTAGCATAAATTATTCCCAGGAAATCCTTCAATTTGCTTTCAGGAATAAATACAATTCTGAGAGGCATATCCAAGTCTATTGTTGAGATTATGCCATTTTTAACTGATATATAATATATGTACATATTTATGGGGTACATGGGATATTTTGCTGGAATGTGTAAAAATTAAATCAGGGAATTTGGGGAGTCCATCACTTAGCATATTTACCATTTCTGTGTAAGGACATTCCAAGTTCTCTCTTCAAGCCACTTGAAAATATACAATACATTGCTGCTAACTACAGTCACTGTATCAGTCTGTTCTAATGTTGCTAAAAAAGGCATACCTGAGACTGGAAAGAAAGAGGTTTAATTGACTCACAGTTCCACATGGCTGGGGAGGCCTCACAATCATGGCAGAATGTGAATGAGGAGCAAAGTCACACCTTACATGATGGCCAGCAGGAGAGAGCTTGTGCAGGGGAACTCCCATTTTTAAAGCCATCAGATCTTAAGAGACTTATTCACTACCATGAGAACAGTGTGGGGAAAACTGCCCCCATGATTCAATTATCTTCACCTGGCCCATCCTTTGACACATGGGAATTATAATTCAAGTGAAATTTTCCATGAGGGCACAGCCAAACCATATCATCCCATCCCCAGCCCCTCCCAAATCCCATGTCTTCACATTTCAAAACCAATCATGCTCTCTGAAAGTCCCCAAAATCTTAATTCATTTCAGCATTAACTCAACAGTCCAAGTCCAAAGTCTTATCTCAGACACAGCTAGTTCCTTCTGCCTATGAGTCTGCAAAATCAAAAGCGAGTTAGTTACTTCATAGATACAATGGGGATACAGGCATTGGGTAAATATACCCATTCCAAATGGGAGAAATTGGCCAAAACCAAAGGGCTCCAGGCCCCAGGCAAGTCCAAAATCCAATGGGGAAGTCAAATCACGAAGCTCTAAAATGATCTCCTTTGACTCCATGTGTCACATCCGGGTCATGCTGATGCTAGAGATGGACTTCCACAGCCTTGAGCAGCTCCATCCCTATGGCTCTGCAGGGTAAAGCTACCACTCCTGGTTGTTTTCACAGGCTCATGGACTGGTGTTCAGTATATGCGACTTTCCAGGCCCAAAGTGCAAGCTGTCAGTGGATTACTATTCTGGGGGCTGGAGGACAGTGATCCCTCTCAGAGCTCCACTAGGCAGTGCCCCAGTGTGGACTCTGTGTGGGGGCTCCCATCCTACATTTCCTTTCTGAACTACCCTGGCAGAGGTTCTCCATGAGGGCTCTGCCCCTGCAGCATAACTCTGCCTGGACATCCAGGCATTTCCATACATCCTCTGAAATCTAGGCAGAGGTTCCCAAACCTCAGTTATTGACTTCTCTGCACCCACAGGATCAACACCACGTGGAAGCTGCCAAGACTTGGGGCTTGTAACCTCTGAAGCCATGGCCTGAGCTATACTTTGGCCCCTTTTAGCCGTGGCTAGAGTGGCTGGGATACGGAGCACTAAGTCCTGAGGATACACACAGCAGAGGGGGCCTGGACCCAGCCCAGGAAGCCATTTTTTTCCTCCTTGGCCTCTGGGCCTGTGATTGGAGGGGCTGCCATGGATGTCTCTGAGATGCTCTGGAGACATTTTCCCCATTGTCTTGGTGATTAGCATTTGGCTCCTCATTACTTATGCAAATTTCCATGGCTAGTTTGAATTTCTCCTCAGAAAATGAGTTTTTCTTTACTACTGCATCATCAGGCTACAAATTTGTCAAACTTTTATGTTCTGCTTTCTCTTGAACACTTTGCCACTTAGAAGTTTCTTCTGCTAGACATCCTGAATCATCTCTTTCAAGTTCAAAGTTACACAGATTTCCAGGGCAGGGGCAAAATGCCACCAGTCTCTTTGCATAGCAAGAGTGACCTTAACTCCAGTTCCCAACAAGTTTCTCATCTCCATCTAAGACCACCTCAGCCTAGACTTTATTGTCCATATCACCATCAGCATTTTGGTCAAAGCCATTTAATAATTTTCTGTGAAGTTCCAAATATTCCCTCATCTTCCTGTCTTCTGAGCCCTCTAAGTCTTTAGGAAGTACCAAACGTTCCCACATTTTTCTATTTTCTTCTGAGTCCTCCAAACTGTTCCAACCCCAGCCTGTTACCCAGTTCCAAAGTTGCTTCCAGATTTTTGGGTCTCTTTCCAGCAGCACCACACTCTACTGGTACCAATTCACTGTATTAGACTGTTTTCATGCTGGTAATAAACACATACCCGAGACTGGGTAGTTTATCAAGGAAAGAGGTTTAAAAAACTCACAGTTTCACATTCCCCAGGAGGCCTGCTTTCATGGCAGAAGGCAAATGAGGAGCAAAGTCTTGGCTTACATGGTGGTAGTCAAGACAGCGTGTGCAGGGGAACTTCCATTTATAAAACCATCGTATCTTGTGAGACTTACTCACTATCACAAGAACATCATGGGAAAGACCTGCCCTGATGATTCAATCACCTCCCACCCGGTCCTTTCAACGACATATGGGAATTATGGGAGCTACAGTTTGAGATTTGGGTGGGGATACAACCAAACCATATCAGTCATCCTACTCTGCTATCAAACATTAGAACATATTTATTTATTTATTTTTTAGACCAAGTTTTGCTCTTGTTGCCCAGGCTGGAGTGCAGTGGTGCAATCTTGACTCACCGCAACCTCCACCTCCTGGGTTCAAGCAATTCTCCTGCCTCAGTCTTCCTGGGTAGCTGGGATTACAAGGATGTGCCACCACGCCTGGCTAATTTTACATTTTTGGTAGAGACGGGATTTCTCCATGTTGGTCAGGCTGGTCTCGAATTCCCGATCTCAGATGATCCACCCGCCTCGGCCTCCCAAAATGCTGGGATCACAGGCATGAGCCACCGCACCTGGCCAGAACTTATTTCTTCTAACAGTATGTTTGTAACAACTTTCTTCATCAGCCCGATCCTCCACCACCACCACTTTTCTCAGCTCCTGGTGTCTATCAGTCTACTCTCTATTTCCATGAGAACACCTTTTTCAGCTCCAGCTTATAAATGAGGACGTGATATTTGTCTTTCTATTCATGACTTATTTTACTTAACATAATAACCTCCATTTCCATTCATTTTGCTACAAATGAAAATGATTTTCATTATACCACTTTTAAACATGAACATTTGACAAGAAATTGACTTATTTATTATTGTTATGTAAAGTAACGAGTTTAGGCTAAATTGGGTCTATTGTTGGGAGTATGCACAATAACAATAACAATAATAATTATGCATAATCCCAACAACAGACCCAGCTTTACCCTATTTATCTTATATAACAATAAGTAAATACACAATACATACAAGAATTTTATATTTTTCCTCTAACATATAATATTTCTTTATCTCCCTTTTCCTTTTTCTCTCTTTTTTAAATATACACATGCGTTTGTGCATGCCACGGGTTAGTATAAACCAGAATCAATGGCAGAGCTCGTTAAAACACAGATTTCTGGCCCCAACACCAGCGTTTCTGATTCAATCTCTGTGGTATAGAGTATGGCAGCTGGCATTTTGAAGGTGTTCCCATTGGTGATGATGCTGATGCTGATGCTGCTTTTCCAGGAACAACACTTTGATAGCCAGCTAATGCATGTTTGTACTTTTTCAGTTCACATATGTATGGGCAAGTCACAGGAAGCATGGTTATTGGAGAATCCTGTATAGTATAGTGGTTAAGACCAAACATTTGAAAGTAATTCAAATATATACAATGGAAACCATTTAGAATAGTTCATGACACATTGTAAGAATTCAAAAATTGATAGTCATTATTATTGATTTTTTATTATAGCTGTCAGTCTATCCAATATGCTTTTTTCAATGTAAGCTCTACATATCCCACTAGCTGGACTTATTTTAAGATGAATAAAGAAAGATACATAAATCAGGATTGCAACCATGAGCTCTATTTTGATAATAACAAATATGTTTCATTTACTTTAAATTTCTAAAACATCCTACAAATGTGACTATACACATATACATGTTCATGTACTAAATGTTGATTTGTACATTTGTTATTATCAAAGATCAAGCTTCAGCTAATACACTTAAAAAGGATAAATGCTGTTTACGATCTGACTGACTACGATTGTTTGTAGTGATGCAGTAGAAGAGAATCATTTATCAATTTAAGATTTTATACTTTCTTCAGAACAGTACTTCCATTAAAATGTTCTCTATATATGGTAATATTAGGAAAATGCAAGAGTGCAACTACCGCATTTTGAAAAATCATAAACAATTGTCTGCATTTAGTTCATAGTATTGTAAAAAATATTACTTTCTATAATATCATAGTTAGCCATACTTTACACATTATTTAGTATTTAACATAATTATAATAATGCAAATGAAGTGCATATTAGCTCCATTCCTTATTTTAAACCTGTACATATATTACATGTATGTATTAATCCTTCAAATCACTACTTGAGATGAATTCTATTATCATCTCCATTTTGCAGATAGTGAAGTCCAGTCCTAGAAAAGCTACATTAGTTATCCAAGATTGCATTAGTTATTTTGGCAAGTCAAATTTGAACTCAGGTAGTTTTATTCCGTGGTCTATATTTTAAGCTCTTCATTAAGTTCTCTATCTTGTTGGGATGCTGGGTCTGGATTCATGGAGTCATGTGATCTAGTGACAGGATGAACCAAGTGACCAGGGAGTTGTCTTCTTTTTTTTTTTTTTTTTTTTTTTTTTTGAGACGGAGTCTTGCTCTGTCACCCAGGCTGGAGTGCAGTGGCCGGATCTCAGCTCACTGCAAGCTCCTCCTCTCGGGTTCATGCCATTCTCCTGCCTCAGCCCCCCGAGTAGCTGGGACTACAGGCACCCGCCACTTCGCCCGGCTAGGTTTTTTTTTTTTTTTTTTTTTTTTTGTATTTTTTAGTAGAGACGGGGTTTCACCGTATTAGCCAGGTTGGTCTCGATCTCCTGACCTCATGATCCGCCCGTCTCGGCCTCCCAAAGTGCTGGGATTACAGGCTTGAGCCACCGCGCCCGGCCTGGGAGTTGTCTTCTTATTAAAATATGTAAGAAACATAAGAGGTGAGGGTTGCTAGGTAAGATGAGAAGTCTGGGGTCCCTGTGTGGTGAGTCTAGAAGTCATGCTCCAGTATAAAACAGGCTTTTAAAGGTAAGTGACTGGAAAGCTGGACACAGATTTAGGAGACTGGCTTAGAGTCAGTCTATCTAAAGTCTGAATGGACCTTCACAGAAGTTATATCATGCTCTGCTGTTGTATATTCCCAAGTGGAAAATGCCTGTTCCTTTGAGACTTGAGGAGTCCAAGACCAGGCCAGCAGATTTGATCAGAATGTGACTGCATTTTGGGACTTCTACTGGCATCTGCTCCCCCAAAGACTTAGGATCATCTGAGAGTTCTGCAGTTGAGTATGAGGCTTCTAGTAAGACGCCTCTCATATCTAAGATCCATTCTAAAGATCAATTATTTGCATGCTTGTGGTCCACAGTCAAGATAGGCATACAGATCCTCTAGATTCTGTCTCCTGTGAAATACTTTGGAGAATACTAAACAAAATATTATATACTGACTAAGTCTTCATATCATTCACTATTTCATTAGGCCCCATCTGAACTCAACATATTTTTAACCATTTTTCCAGAACTCCTTTAAACAGCACTTCCATTATTGTCAGAATATTGACTTAGAGTCCTCAAATTGCTTCTTCAGCTGGATTATATTTTGTATTACATTTTTTTGGCTCATATTTTTATTTTCTTTTTTAAATGATAATTATATATTACAGTTGTCCGTTATATATACAATTATATAATATGTTGAAAAGAACCAGGAATAATTTGCTTTTCTCATGAACCCTGACCTGGCCATCTCAGTCTATTATAATGTCTCTTTTTCCTTGCGGGAAAGAATTTATATCACCCATTTGACACTTGACATAGAGTACATACTTACTGTATTTACTAGGTTTTATTTTGAGTACATCTTTTCATACATATTTTTACAGTTTTCAATTCTAAATGCACAAGGTATATTATGATACCTTGTGAATAGAAAGATATACATTAAAAACTGTTGATGGGTAGGTTATTTTTTAATACACTAGATAAAACATTTTGCTATGTGTAATCCATAAATTTGCTTTAAAAGTATTCCTTAGTTATTATTTGTTACTACAACACTACCTTTAAAAAGTAAATGAGGCCAGGTGTGGTGGCTCACATCTGTAATCCCAGCACTTTGGGAGGCCAAGGTGGGTAGATCACCTGAGGTCAGAAGTTCAAGATCAGCCTGGCTAACATGGCATAACCCCATCTCTACTAAAAGTACGCAAATTTGCTAGGCATGGTGGAGGGTGCCTGTAATCCCAGCTACTCTGGGGGCCGAGGCAGGAGAATTTTGAACCTGGGCAGCAGAGGTTGCAGTGAACCAAGGTCACTCCACTGCACTTCAGCCTGGGTGACAAGAGCGAGATTCTGTCTCAAGAAACAAACAAAAAAAGTAAATGAAAACTCCCTTCAGCATTTTAATTCAAATGTTGGATTATTCATATTAAAATATCAATAGAATATAAACACAAATTTGATAACTCAAATTCAGTATAGTAATTAACAATATGTATCTTGATTTTAAGTGAGTCTTAATAGTTTTTGATGACAATTAAAATTAAATTTTACAAGCAGAGCATGAGTCATTTAGTGAAATTAATATATAATTATCATTAGGTAGCAACAGAGGACCATTATGAGCATCAAAATTCCATCCCATAAACATTACACTGTGCAGAATCAGTTGGATGCAGCCTGTCTTGGATGTTTTCCTCTTCCTTTTTACTTTCAGTATCATTTTAGTTTTTATGAAAACAAGTTATTGCCTAAAGACCAGGCTAAGGTCCATATTTCAATTTTAAAAACTGAAATAAATTATAGAGGCCATTTCTTATCAAATTTAAGAATCAGGAGACAACAAAAAGTTTAACACAATAATTCCTTCAAGAACAAAGAATCACTAGGAAAAGTGCAAAAAAAAAAAAAAAAGAAGAAAGAAAGAAAGGAAAAGAAATTTAACTAAAAGTTAATCATCACATTGATGTCTACTTGTGAGTTTTTACTTATATATTCCATATGGGCTTTATCTCTCCAAGCTGAATAAATTAAGAAAATGGGAAAGATCATTTTTGTAAATAATTTCAATACTTGTTTTTAACCGAATAGTTAATATATATATGGCTAAACGAAGGTTTTCAGTTTTCAGCAATGTGGCATTTTAAACTGACAACTGTAACATATAATTAGCATTAATTAAGACTATTACATTAGTTCAAGCCTCATTATGCCTGGGTTATTAAAATTGCCTTCTAGTTCTGTCTTCTGGATTTAGAATCTCCCATTTCAATATATCAGGAGTAATATTTATTTATTTTATTATTTATTTATTTATTTATTTATTTATTTATTTATTTATTTATTTATTTTTAGACGGAGTCTGGCTCTGTCGCCCAGACTGGAGTGCAGTGGTGCCATCTTGTCTCACAGCAAGCTCCGCCTCCCGCCTTCACGCCATTCTCCTGCCTCAGCCTCCCGAGTAGCTGGGACTACAGGCGCCCACCACCAGGCCTGGCTAATTTTTTTGTATTTTTAGTACAGACGGGGTTTCACCGTGTTATCCAGGATGGTCTCAATCTCCTGACCTCATGATCTGCCCTCCTCGGCCTCCCAGAGTGCTGGGATTACAGGCGTGAGCTATCGTGCCTGGCCTATCAGGAGTAATTTTTATAAAATACAAATCTGATGTTGCCATACCTCAGACCCTTTAGTGGTGCCCCCGTCACCTTCTACAACATGGTACAGAAAAGTGTTTATGACATGGTATGTCTTATTTATTGTAACTATACTATGTCATACTCTCATTTCTCTCTGCCTTCACTTATACAACTAACTTTCCCTAACAGATTCCAACTCCTCTCAACTTCCCTCTTACCTGTATTCTTCCTTCATGAGTCAACTTCAGCATTTCTCCTTTGTTGATATTTTTTGCACATGCCGCTGTTATAGACTTTATTACCTTGCTTTCTTGGTGTAGCAAAAATTGTCAGTGCCCTATGCATGTCCCTCAGAGCATTTGGTATGCTTTGACCAACTTCCATCTCCTGTTACTGTCTCTGGATCCTAAGGGTGTTGCTTTTCCAGCCAGAAGCCTCTGTGGCTGGTGGCGCCTTTGCCCGAGTTTTGCTCAGACTAGCTGTGTTTTTATCACCCACTTGACCTTGTAGGCTGTGCTTGGCTCAGGCTACTGGCTTAAATCCCACACTTTCCCAGGGCAAGCCAGGCTCAGAGCAGCGAGGGGTGCATGAGTGAGCAAGTGCTGGGTCTTGTCACTGTGCATAGCCAGGCACGTTGACTGCTGTGGCGGGACTGGTAGCTCCAGGCGCCCTCTCTGGGCAAGCCTTTGATTGAATCAGATACACGGCAAGTGGCTTCTGCTGTGAGCACCCGCGTATGGATGAGGGGCTCCCCGAAGAGCCTCCACTCTTCTCTCCTTTTTGCTGCCCGCAACATGGTGAGGGGGGTGGCTGTCGTGTGTCAGCCCTGTTTGTGTTACAGCTCTTTCATTCCTGCCATTTGGTGGGTCCGGAGTTTTTGGCCCACATCCAGGAAGAATGAGGTACGCAGACAGCTGGAGAGCTAACAACGTGTAGAGGAGCTTTACTGAACGATAGACGGCTCTCGGGAGACCGAAGTGTGTAGCTCCTATTCATAGGCAGGTTGTCCCCATGAGTGTCCAGCTCTCAGCAGAGAGAAGACCTGGAACGGGTAGTTCCTTTCTGCAGAAGGTGGTCCCAGGAGACACGAAGAGGGGAGCTCCCTTCTGCAGCCGATAGTCTTGATGTCTATGTGTCTGGATAGCTCCAGGGTTTTTATGGGGTCAGAAAGGAGGAAGTACATGCTGATTGGTTTACGGGTGGCCATGGACAGGCCCGGAAAAAGCACCGTACGTTTTCACTCCAGGCCATGGACTCCACCGAAACTAATAGCCTGGTCCCCAGGCTTCAGGCCATCCCTGGCTTGAAGGTGGGGCTTCACCGGGGACCCCCTGCTTTCCACCCAGGAGCCTGTCTGTGTCCTGCTGCCATCAATCATGTTGTTCATGGTGCCCAGGCTGTTTGTGAGGAGTGCCTGCAAGCCCACAGTGAGCAGCCCTCTGTCCCCTCTTGGCCTCCCCTCCATGCTCGTTGGTGCCCAAAGTCCACAGGAGGCTGAGGTGGCTGGGGTCTGGCATGTCAGCACCAACCCCAGCTTGCACACACCCAGCCTGGTTATGACAGCACGTGGACTCGGCCTCAACTTTGCTTCAAAATTGGAAGGGTTGCCAGGAGCTGGAAGAGAACAGGCAGGGGGAACAGGCACTTCCGACTCTGTGGGGGTAGGGGAGCTTCCTGGGTCCCTGAGAGCACAGAGATGCCTAGGTCTGCAGCCACAGCTGGGCAGCTGGAGCTACGCCCAGGATGGCAGGGCTCCCACCCTTCCAACTTGGAAGGGGGTTAGGTTCCTGCCTGTTCCTTGCTCCCACCGGCTCCCTAGAGCATGTAGCCCTGGTCATACCTCCTCTGCTGTAGCTAGTGTCTTCCCAGTGGCTGCTCCAGATGGGCCACTGCTGCCATCAGTATCTACAGCCTGACTCAATGCCCTTCTATCAGGTTTTGCAAAGGGAATTTGACTACTTGCTTCTGCTGGAGGCAAGAAAATCCAAAAACTTGGCAGCCCATTGCCCAACACTGTAGCTAACTACTCTTAGGATTTAGTGTATATGTTTTCTAGTTCCATAACTTCTCAGGAACTGGACAATTACAATTATCAGGAGAGATAACTCTGATGCATGAGTTTGCATCTTTTTGTAGAGTTTGCCCTTGGAATGAAATTTCAGTTCTCCTAGTGATAGCTGGTTTAATAGCAAACTTTTTACTGGTTGCCTTCTCTTCTTTGCCTCACTTTCTCACTTCCTTATCACTGTTATCTGAACTTCTCAAAAAATATTTGTACATGAATATTTTGTGTCCAGATTTTTTGTTGGAGAATCCACAGTAAGACATTGGACACCAGAGGTACTATGGTGTGGGAACAGAGCCTTCAGATGGGATGCTGGAGTTGAATCGCTTGTTGGCCAGTTGGCATCAAGACCAGTTGGCATTTTATAACATCCCAATGACCAAGATTATTCCCTATGTGCATTGGGATGGCATAAACATATAAGGTTATGTATGCCTTATGCAATATTTCCAGAATTTGACTGAGATAGTGACAATGATAATGATAATGACTGTGGAGTTGGTAGTTGTAAGTATTGTCAGTGATTTGAAGGGGAAAAACAAATGACTTTCAAAAAAGTTTACACTGGTCAGTCAAAATCTCAGGACGTGATGTCACAAGATCTCTATAACATCATTTAAAGCAACCCTCTCCTTTTGCAGTTTAAAGGAGATTAAACTAAAAATCAGACCTTGTGCCTGGTTACAAGAATAGTAGAACAGTAGAGAAGGCTCACTTCAAAGCACCAGCAAGCCTTCTGTAGAAAAGGCAGAAACTTCACAGGGAAGGAGTAGGACCCTGAACTCTGAGTTTGGAACATCTGGGTGGCTCACACCTCACTAAAGCAAGATTCTTTCCTTCCCTGGAGACCACATAAACACCTCATCTGAGGTTGATGCTTCAAATCGTGCACATCTTCCTCAAAATTTTCCTTCTCTGTGACTTCTAGACCAATTACTATGTTCAAGACCAAGAATGGCTGAAATGAGGAAGTACTGTCTCTACTTTAACAATAAAGGAATTATTCATCAAATGAACCACAGAAACCGGCTAATATGTCCAGGTAGGTCCCAGAAGCACTTAGAAGAACATACAAAGAGTAAACCTTCTGAGTGCTGGAAAAGGGGGTTGTGCAAAATATTAGACACACACGGTAGACTCTAAAGATAATATTTACATAATGAAATGAGTTCAAATCTAAATATATGTATTTTTTGTATTTTTTGAGGTCTAAATGTCCACATCCTTACCCAGTAGTATACTTAATTACATGCTTCTGTAAAATGTTTTGATTCAGAAATATGTATTAAATTAGCATATGATCATATTAATCAATGTTTAAATTACACAATAATTATAAAATGTAAATCGGTATCCTTGAAAGTTAATTAAAATATATAAGATATTATTCATTTTTTAAAGTATTGAAGAATATCCAGCACAGTCATTTAACAGATTACATTAGCTGAGTTTCTTTTCAGAATTTAAATGTAATAAACTTACGCTCTTTGAAAAAACAAACTTACGCTCTTTGAAAAAAATACATATAAGATCTACATAAATATTCCACTTACTTTTACTTGACCCACAAAGGCATTGGCTTCTTCCTCCACCACAGATAAATTTCTTGGCAGATAAGGATCAAACACTGGAGCATTGTCATTGACATCTGTCACCACCACGTTTACTGTGGCAGTTGAGGTCTTAAAGAAAAACAAGCATTAAATGTGAGAAGAGCTATTTTTACTTAGAATTCATTTAAGTAGTCATCTTGGCATTTGTCTATCTGAAAAGCATCTCATTTTTCTTTCTAATCCTTAGCTTTCCAAAAAATAAAAAATAAATAAATAAAACTAAAAAACTAAAAGAAGCTTGCAAAGAAGCTTTCGACTTCAAAAAAACAGACGGGAAAAGCAAATGATGATATTAAAGGGCAAACATCTTTTTGGAAATGTCAAGTATTTCCTGGAGGCTTACTTTCAGAAAACGGTTTTACCTTTATCTTGTTCACATTTTATGGGTGGCAAGCTTTTGTTTATACACACATACACTGCTTTATCTCTGAAATGTGCCATTTCTGTAGTTTTTGCTGCTTGTATTTTTTTTTTTTACTGTTTTTTTTAAAAAAACAGTACTTTATAAAATAGCATGGTACATCAAATGGGCATTTTCTGGAAAGCTCATGCTATCGGAAAATGCTACCTTAATAATTCTCTAGGTGTACATTTAAACCAAGAGTTTGAGTATCATGTACTAGGCATGAAATGATTATCTTACAAGCATACACGTTATGGAAATGATGTGCAGGTAAATCGACCAATAGTGTGTGCTACCTAGTTAAAAGTTAAATCCCTGGCCTGCTGCAGTCAACATTATGTAGGTCAATGACTTCTTCACAATCAATGACTATCATCATGCGTGACTCAAGCTGGAAACTGCTCTCTCTAATCAAAGCCTGAGTACAGCACAGAACCTCTACCTAACTCTGTCACAGTGTGGGGCTGATCACAGAAGGCTGAGAGCAAAGGTACAGAGAGAAAGAATATTAACCTGGAAAGTAAGAAACCTGGTATGCTATGGTATTAAATATTTAGTAACTATAAATAAAAAGGAGGAGGAAAAAGCAAGGTGATACTGTCATGAGAGAATTATCCACCTTCTGTTTAAAACAAATGCAATTTCCATTAATTAGTAAGTGCTTTGTAGTGAGAGGCTAAAATGCTGAGCATTAAGAAGTGACTTGAGTGAAGCTGAAGAGGTTTTGCAGCAGTCATGGGGCTAAGGGGTCAAGTGAATTTTTTTTTTTTTTTTTTTTTTTTTTTTTTTGTAGCTGCTACAGGACGGATCTTGGTAACTACCCAATGCTTTCTGTTGGGGTCATGGAAGTTCTATACCATGCGAGTTATGGTGCTTGGGAAAAAGACCAGACCTCACACAAATGTAAACCCAATATTGAAACTCTGATTGGATTAAGGTGATCTGCCCCTATTTTAACAGAAGCAAAAGCAAATATTCTTTTTAGTAATGTAACTTCATCCCAAGCCTGTATAATTTTTTTCATGCGCAGTATTCAGTAGTCATTACAAAATTACCATGCATACCAGGGAATTCTTGGGTGTTAGTGATGGCTTATTTCTTTATCTGTGTATTGGCTTACCCTTTGAAAATTTATGCTTCTATTCATATGTGATTCACACATATTTTTGTATTTAAAGTTAAATAAAATTTTTATTTAAAGACACGTACAAAGATGGTCAGAAAAGCATTATATAGTCAAAATCTGGAAACAACCCAAATGTCCATCGATAGTAGATGGTTATACAGATTGTGTTTTATATATGAAATGGAATCATATGAAGTACTGAGAATGTACAAACTACTGCTATAAGTAATCACATAGATTAATTTCATGAACCTAAGTTTCTAGGACATAAAATAATACATACTATATGATTCTATTTATATAAACTTCAAAAACAGGCATAATCCCTACATGGTGATAAAAATTAGAATACAGATCACTTTGAAGAAGAAGATAGAATAGCAACAGAAATGATCACAAAACTGAGCTTCTGGAATGCTGATTAATTTCTGTTTTTTGTTATGAATAGTGGTTATATAGGTGTGTTCACTATGTAAAAATTCATTAAGCTGTAGAATTATAGTTTGCGCATTATTATCTGTGTTACATTTTCTTAAAATTATTTAATTTAAAAGATGCATTCACACAAACATACACATGTGTGTTGACATATGTAAGTATGTTTAAAGAAATTCAAGTGCTACTTGACTAGATGGAATCCAGATCATTTCATTTTCGTCTTGTGACTTTTATATGTTTTCCAATGTTCTCCCAAAATGCTACCATGCTTTTATGACAAAAAGTATTTTAACAAATGTTGTTTCTTTAAAATTTGCCTTAGAATTGAAAGCAGTAAAGAAGATGTGTTTTTTACAGTGGCAGTAGTTCCCAGTTTGCCTGAGGGTTAACAAGACATTTAAATTTACAGCCTGGAGCCAAAATCTAAGAATGGCGACCCTGGAGTTTGCTGGCTTTTCTTCAAATTTCCTGACTCCTTTTGTACCAGCCTAACTGTCTTTACTTATCAATCCAGTGTTTTTCCTCATCCTATTCTTTAAAATTTCTATTCATGTTTTCAGACTATTCTGTATCCTCAGTTTAAGACTGTGACTCTTAAGTGGATAATGAAGAATACAACTGGATTGCTAAGTAAACTAAGAAGTCAAATAACAATTCCATAATTTTGTGCTAATAGGGGATGATATTTGTGGACTATGCAGGCATTTTCTTCATTTCTTACTGAATTTTATATGAAATGAAAAAAAATCTATGTCTCACGAAAACATAGTCACAACTATAAATAGAATAATTTCCAGTTTATATATTTCTTAAACTTTTCTAAATACCACTTGCTTCAGAAATACTTATGTAAAAATGAGGATTTCAGGGCTATCCATTTGTTCTATTGACTATTGTTCTTAACCTATGGAAATATTTATAAATTAGCTAGCTGTAAATCATAATTATTTATTTTTTCTCGATTGGTTCAGAAGGATGGCAACAATATGCTTCGATATGGATCTATGCCATGGAGAATGTTTATGTCTTATTAAGGAAAGACTTTTCAAGCTTAAAAATTAGTAAATGTAAACAGATCACTTTAATTAATTATTAGGACAATATGTCAGGTAACACATGTTTGCAACAATTAATTTTAAATATGAATATATATAATGCCAATTAAATTAAAAAGATTTCAAACTAATAAACCTAATAAACAAAAAGTTACCTATTTTCTATCAAAGGAGTTTGCTCACTGAATATTTTCTTAAAATCTGTATTAACTTATTATAGCACTAGCTGGAAATACTTGCATGTTAGTACTAAAAACTATAATTGATCACTTTCATGTTCATTATTTAATTTAAATGTGTCTTAGATTTTATTTTGTCTAATATCATAGAAGAATTTTCAAAATATATGTCTCAAATGCAAGTAGATATCTTTGTTGTAATTTTTTTTTTTTTTTTGAGACAAGGTCTCACTCTGTCACTCAGGCCGGAGTGCAGTGGCATGATCTCTGCTCACTGCGACCTCCGCCTCCCAGGTTTAAACAATTCCCCTGCCTCAGCCTCCTGAGTAGCTGAGATTACAGACATGTGCCACCATGCCTGGCTAATTTTTGTATTTTTAGTACAGACGGAGTTTCACTATGATGGCCAGTCTGATCTTGAACTCCTGACCTCAAACAATCTGTCCGCCTTGGCCTCCCAAAGTGCTGAGATTACAGGCGTGAGCCATCGGACCCAGCCTACTGTTGTAATTTGAATACACATTTATTTGTACAAACTAGTACAACTCTGAAAGAAGGATACTAATATAGCATATTTTTTTTATTTTTGTTGTTGTTGTTTTGAGACAAATCTCACTCTGTTGCCCGGGCTGGAGTGCAGTGTGCGATCATAGCTCACTGCAGCTTTGAACTCCTAGGCTCAAGTGATTCTCCCACCTCAGTCTCCTAAGTAGGTGGGACTACTGGTGCACGCCACTATGCCCAGCTAATTTTTATTTCTTTATTTTATTTTTGTAGAGACAAAGTCTCAGTATGTTGCCTAGGTGGTCTCAAACTCCTCATCTCAATCCCACCTTGGCCTCTCAAAGTGCTGGCTGGGGTTATACGCCTGAGCCACAATATCCAGCTCATTTTTTCTAATAGTATAAAAACAGTGAGTTATAAAGCCACAGTTAAAGAAAGCAGTGTAAATTCATCTATTAATACACAATGCAATGCTTCAAATTCATGAGAACATACATTAAGAGTATCTTATTTATTCTCTTCTAGTATTTCCTATCTCAGGAAATGACATGTCAAAATAATCAACTAATTTTCTAAGTTATTTTATCTCATACATGCAATTTATTAGTCACCAAGTCCTGTTAATTTGACCTTGTAAATGGGCCTTGTATTACACAGTTTTGAGCAATGGATAAATAACACAATTTTAATTTCCTGAGTAAATAGCTGGAAGTCAGATAACTGGGTTTTCTGATTAGCATATGTTTAACTATGTAAGAAAACCAGAAATGTGTTTTGCTCAATAATTTAATGAAAAAGTTTTAATACATTTTCTTGTTAATCAACTTAATGAACACTTTTAAGGGCAATGTGTAATATTACGAATTTAATAAACAATTTGGCTTTAATGCTAGAGAGGATAAGAGAAGGTATGTTTTTTTTATTTAATCACAAAAAATTCATTTATTTTTTGATCATTTAATTTTTACACCTTCTGACACAAAATTTGTTAAACATTTCATGGCTAGAAAATGATTTCTTTATATTTTGTGAGCATCTAATAGCATAGCCATTTGTTTTGTGCTATTACATTTACATTAGATGATTGAAATTCAATGACATTCAATACATGGTTTAAGATACATGTATGCTTAGAATTTATCTGAGCAGAGACTCATGTTATGTATAGAAAGCAATCAGGAATATTTCAATTTGTTCATTAAGAAAGCAGAAAACTATCAGAGATAAGGCAACACTTTAATTATGGAGCACTTATCATTTATCTATTTCTTAAATAAAAACATGAGTGTTTAATTTCAAATGTGCAATTTAATTTCAAATGTGCAATTACATGCTGTAATAAATTATCTTATAACTTATTCTATTTAAATGTCTGAAAAAAGAAGAGCTAGAAAGAATATTGAAAATTTCCATCTGTAAGAAAGTACAAGAAATGTTATTTATAGAACACAAGGTTTTCTTGTCTGAATAAAAATCTTCACTACTATATCTAAAATTCTTTTCAATAACAATGGGACAATGAGGATTTATAGTTTAGAATTCAATCATTTTTTGTTTAGGCCAATAAAACAAGACAAATACATATATTCAATAATGGGTATAGTATTTAGAGAATATTAATTTAAAACATTTTCATCCTTAAGTGCAAGTCATCTTGTTGCTACAACAGTTATGAGACAAGCCAACTTCACTCAGATCGTAGAGTTTCATTCATGATGTAGAGTGGAGGTCCTTCCTAAAATTAAAGATTAGCCAGGAGGCTTTCTTTCCCTCTGAAGGAAAAAAAGAAAGAATATAAAATCTAGAATTTCTTCGAGAAAGACAGAGAAAAGGGAAATTCCTTCTATTATGAATCATGGGGAAGAGAAAGGGAGACACAGAAGAGACATGAAGGCAGGAGGCAGAGGTACTCCTCCTCATCCCCCACTGCCACTTTGGACCACTCCTTAAATGAAGAGGAGCTGCAGAAACATTTTGGAGTAGGGGAAATGATGACTGGGAAAGTAAGAGAAATTTGGGTGAAATAATCGCAGTAGTTTTCAGGAATATGTAAGCCTCCAGAAAATTTCCATAGGTTCCATGGGAGGCCCCATCTTATAGATTATGGCATGGAATATATAGCTATGTCTGAGAGCCGTGTCCAGAGAGACAGAAGCAATTCTACTAGCATAAAGGACTGGTAAATACATGTTACATCTAGACCACAATTTTAGAATGAAGTCAGGGAGGAGAGGTTTGCTTGGCAGCTTAGCTAGTGAGTATTTACATTGTCTTAAACAGATAATGTTGAAATACTGTTCTAAGTAACTTAAGTGTGACCCATATTACACCTACTCCACACCTGTCCAAACACACATTTATACATTATTGTCTAAGTAGGAAGATTACATCAGATATAAAAAACAAAGAAGCTTTTTTTTTTCTCTGTGCACATCTGAGTGTAGTGTGCAAAGATTATATATATGTATGTGTGTATATATGTATATACATTTTATACAATTGTGCATGTTTTTTATATAAATATATATTTTTTCAAAAATATCAGAAAGTATTTTTATATAGTATAACTAAATACTATAGTATATGTAATATATACTAACTACAGATATAGCTATTTATTTATACATAAACATTTTTACATATTGCATATATGATAAAGATTTACATATATGACTTAAATGTTTAAAGTTTTACTATTCTATAACCATATGTACTGTGTTATAAAATCTTATTAAATCAACTATTTTGAAATTCAAAGTTACTTTAACTTCACACATTTTCTCATGCACATATTTTTGCTCTTGTTAAAGTTTCCTCTTTTGATTATGAAGTTAAATGCTCAACTTTTAAATGTTAATTGCTCATTTATATTGCCATGTTTCAAAGAAATTTAGGAAATAACATTGCTTCAAGACAAAAACAAAGATGCTAAGTTTCCTAGCAATCTGAAGTTGTAACATATTACAAGTGTTCAGTTTGAAAGCCATAACTGAGTAATTCAATCCAGTAATTCAAGAGCATTTTACAGAAATCAAACCATGATGGAATCAAGTTACCTATCGAATCAATCAAGGAGGAAAATAATATCACTGAACACATGAAATCTGGTCAGAAATATCTAGGCTACAGAGTAACTTCACATTTTAAATGAAAAAAATCCTGATCACTGTTCGCATATTTATATCTCTCACTGTGATACTGGTTGATTAACAGAGCTGCAATCCAAAAGCCCTACTTCCTAGCTATTTTTCAACCCAGTGTTGCTACTTACAGATAAGAATATCTAAAAGGAAATCTGCTAGGTGGAGTTTCTGAAAACCTTTGGTTCTTTGTTAAAATAAAGCGAGGGTGCAGACTCTTCTGGCATTCATCTTGGTACTTTGCTTGTCTGGAATGGAGAATTGACGTCCAGAGTTGCAGAAGATGGGAATGAAAGTAGACAATAAAAATGGCAAAGCAGAAAATAGCCAGCAGATAACCTCAACAACACTGTCGTGTCCCTGCACCATCCCTTCACTGTCCACCTCTAGATTTTTTTCTTTGTTTGTACTATCTTAATTTTTAAATGTAAAACTTTGTGGTATTAAGTATATTCATATTCTTGTGCAACCATCATCACTATCCATCTCTAAAACTCTTTTAATCTAGCAAAACAAAAGCTCTATAACATTAAACGATAACTCCTCATTTCTCTTTTCTTTGTCCTCTGGCAACCATCATTCTACTTCGAGTCTCTGTGATTTTGACAATTCTAAGTACTAAAATACAAGTGGAATCATATGGAATTTAACATTTTGTGACTGGCTCATCTCACTTAGCATAAGGTTCTTAAGATTTATCTGTGACATAGTGTATATCAGTACTTTCTTCCATCTTAAGGCTGAACAATATTTCATTATATGTATATAACACATTTTGTTTATATATTATTCTACATAAACATGGAAAACAGGGTTGCTTTTATATCTTATCTATTGTGAATAATGCTGCTATGAACATGGGAATACAAATATCTCTTTGAGACTCTGCTTTCAATTTTTTGGATATATAACTGAAAGTGTGATTGGTGGCTCGTATAGTAATTCCATTTTTAATTTTTTGAGAAATCGCCACTGTTTTCCACAGTGGCTGTACCATTTTATGTTCTCACCAATAGTGCACAAGGGTTCCAATTTTTCCACATCCTCATCAACATGTTATTTCGTTGTTTTTTTTGTTTGTTTGTTTTGTTTTCTGTTTGTTTTTATAATATCTACTGGGTATGAGGTGGTACCTCATTGTGGCCTTGATTTGCATTTCCAAATATTTAGTAATACTAAGTGTTTTTTCGTATGTTTACTGGTCATTTATATATCTCCTTTGGAAAAGTGTCTATTCAAGTCCTTTGATAATTTTGAATCAGGTTATTTTTAAAAAATTATCGGGCTGGGCGTGGTGGCTCATGCCTGTAATCCCAGCATTTGGAAGGCTGAGGTGGGCTGATCACGAGGTCAGGAGATCGAGACCATCCTGGCTAACACAGTGAAACCCCGTCTCTACTAAAATTACAAAAATATAGCCTGGCATGGTGGCGGGCGCCTGTAGTCCCAGCTACTTGGTAGGCTGAGGCAGGAGAATGGTGTGAACCCAAGAGGTGGAGCTTGCAGTGAACTGAGATCTTGACACTGCGCTCCAGCTTGGGCAACAGAGCGAGACTCCGTCTCAAAAAAAAAAAAAAAAAAAAAGGAAAAAAAAAGAAAACTCTATATGTTGAATATTAATGACTTATATATATGATTTGCAAATATTTTCTCCCATTTTTATGTTGCTTTTATATTCTGTGTCTTTGACCTCTTTACAAAATCAGAAATTCCAATTTGTCTAATTTTATTTATTTATTTTGTTATTTAACACTTTTAATATGTCATTCAACTATGTTCTGTTCTCAGTGCGAGATCTATCCTCTTGACAAACTTTTAAGTGTACAGTATTGCTAACTATAAGCAACATACCGTATAGCAAATCTCTGAAACTGTTTATTTTATTTATTTATTTTTTTTAGTACTTTATGTTCTAGGGTACAAGTGCACAACGTGCAGGTTTGTTATATATGTATACGTGTGCCATGTTGGTGTGCTGCACCCATTAACTTGTCATTTATATTAGGTATATCTCCTAATGCTATCCCTCCCCCCTTCCCCCCACCCCACAACAGGCCCCAGTGTGTGATGTTCCCGTTCCTGTGTCCAAGTGTTCTCATTGTTTAATTCCCACCTATGACTGAGAACATGTGGTGTTTGGTTTTCCGTTCTTGCAATAGTTTGCTGAGAATGATGGTTTCCAGCTGCATCCATTTCCCTACAAAGGACATGAACTCATTCTTTTTTATGGCTGCATAGTATTCCGTGGTGTATATGTGCCATATTTTCTTAATCCAGTCTGTCATTGATGGACATTTGGGTTGGTTCCAGGTCTTTGCTATTGTGAATAGTGCTTCAATAAACATATGTGTGCATATGTCTTTATACCAGCATGATTTATAATACTTTGGGTATATATCCAGTAATGGGATGGTTGGGTCAAATGGTATTTCCAGTTCTACATCTTTGAGGAATAGCCACACTGTCTTCCACAATAGTTGAACTAGTTTACAATCCCACCAACAGTGTAAAAGTGTTCCTATTTCTCCACATCCTCTCCAGTACCTGTTGCTTCCTGAATTTTTAATGATCGCCATTCTAACTGGTGTGAGATGGTATCTCACTCTGGATTTGATTTGCATTTCTCTGATGGCTAGTGATGATGAACATTTTTTCATGTGTCTGTTGGCTGCACAAATTTTTTTTTTTTTTTTTTTTTTTGGAGAAGTGTCTGTTCATATCTTTTGCCCATTTTTTGATTTCTTTTGTTTCTTTTGTTCTTGCAAATTTGTTTGAGTTCTTTGTAGGTTCTGGATATTAGTCCTTTGTCAAATGAGTAGATTGCAAAATTTTTCTCCCATTCCATAGATTGCCTATTCACTCTGATGGTAGTTTCTTTTGCTGTGCAGAAGCTCTTTAGTTTAATTAGATCCCATTTGTCAATTTTGGCTTTTGTTGCCATTGCTTTTGGTATTTTAGACATGAAGTCCTTGCCCATGCCTATGTCCTGAATGGTATTGCCTAGGATTTCTTCTAGGGTTTTTATGGTTTTAGGTCTAACATTTAAGTCTCTAATCCATCTTGAATTAGTTTTTGTATAAGGTGTAAGGAAGGGATCCAATTTCAGCTTTCTACATGTGGCTAGCCAGTTTTCCCAGCACCATTTATTAAATAGGGAATCCTTTCCCCATTTCTTGTTTTTCTCAGGTTTGTCAAAGATCAGATAGTTGTAGATGTGTGGTATTATTTCTGAGGGCTCTGTTCTGTTCCATTGGTCTATATCTCTGTTTTGGTACAAGTACCATGCTGTTTTGGTCACTATAGCCTTGTAGTATAGTTTGAAGTCAGGTAGCGTAATGCCTCCAGCTTTGTTCTTTTGCCTTAGGATTGTCTTGGCAATGTGGGGTCTTTTTTGGTTCCATATGAACTTAATCAGTTTTTTCCAATTCTGTGAAGAAAGTCATTGATAGCTTAATAGGGATGGCATTGAATCTATAAATTACACTGGGCAGTATGATCATTTTCACGATATTGATTCTTTCTATCTATGAGCATGGAATGTTCTTCCATTTGTTTGTGTTTCCTTTATTTCATTGAGCAGTGGTTGGTAGTTCTCCCTGAAGGGGTCCTTCACATCCCTTTAAGTTGGATTCCTAGGTATTTTATTCTCTTTGATGGTATTGTGAATGGCAGTTCACTCATGATTTGGCTCTCTGTTTGTCTGTTATTGAATGTTATTGAAAGAATGCTTGTGATTTTTGCACATTGATTTTTTTATCCAGAGACTTTGCTGAAGTTGCTTATCAGCTTAAGAAGATTTTGGGCTGAGATGATGGGGTTACAATCACGTCATACAATCATGTCATCTGCAAACAGGGACAATTTGACTTCCTCTTTTCCTAATTGAATACCCTTAATTTCTTTCTTCTGCCCGATTGCCCTGTCCAGAACTTCCATCACTATGTTGAATAGGACTGGTGAGAGAAGGCATCCTTGTCTTGTGCCAGTTTTCAAGGGGAATGCTTCTAGTTTTTGCCCATTCAGTGTGATATTGGGTCTGTCATAAATAGCTCTTATTATTTTGAGATACATCCCATCAATACTGAATTTATTGAGAGTTTTTAGCATGAAGAGCTGTTGAATTTTCTTTCTGCATCTATTGACACAATCATGTGGTTTTTGTCCTTGTTTCTGTTTATATGCTGGATTATGTTTATTGATTTTTGTATGTTGAACCAGCCTTGCATCCCAGGGATGAAGCCCACTTGAACCATGGTGGATAAGCTTCTTGATGTGCTGCTGGATTTGGTTTGCCAGTATTTTATTGAGGATTTTTGCATTGATGTTCATCAGGCATATTGGTCTAAAATTCTCTTTTTTTGATGTGTCTCCACCAGGCTTTGGTATCAGGATGATGTTGGCCTCATAAAATGAGTTAGGGAGGAGTCCCTCTTTTCTATTGATTGGAATAGTTTCAAAAGGAATGGTACCAGCTACTCCTTTTACCTCTGGTAGAATTCGATTGTGAATCCATCTGATCCTGGACTTTTTTTGGTTGGTAGGCTATTAATTATTGCCTCAGTTTCAGAGCCTGTTATTGGTCTATTCAGGGATTCAACTTCTTCCTAGTTTAGTCTTGGGAGATTTATGTGCCCAGGAATTTATCGATTCCTTCCAGGTTTTCTAGTTTATTTGTGTAGAGGTGTTTACAGTATTATCTGATGGTAGTTTGTATTTCTGTTGGGTCGTTGATGATATTCCCTTTATCATTTTTTATTGTGTCTATTTGATTCCTCTCTTTTTTATTCTTTATTAGTCTTGCTAGTGGTCTATCAATTTTGTTGATCTTTTCGAAAATCTAGCTCCTGGATTCATTGATGTTTTGAAGAGTTTTTTGTGTCTCTATCTCCTTCAGTTCTGCTCTGATCTTAGTTATTTTTTGCCTTCTGCTAGCTTTTGAATGTGTTTGCTCTTGCTTCTCTAGGTCTTTTAATTGTGATGTTAGGGTATCAATTTTATATCTTTCCTGCTTTCTCTTGTGGACATTTAGTGCTATAAATTTCCCTCTACACACTGCTTTAAATGTGTCCCAGAGATTCTGGTATGTTGTGTCTTTGTTCTCATTGGTTTCAAAGAACATCTTTATTTCTGCCTTCATTTTATTATGTACCCAGTAGTCATTCAGGAGTGGGCTGTTCAGTTTCCGTGTAGTTGAGTGGTTTTGATTGAGTTTCTTATTCTTGAGTTCTAGTTTGATTGTACTGTGGTCTGGGAGATATTTTGTTATAATTTATGTTCTTTTACATTTGCTGAGGAGTGCTTTACTTCCAACTATGTGGTCAGTTTTGGAATAAGTGTGATATGGTGCTGAGAAGAATGTATATTCTGTTGATTTGGGGTGGAGAGTTCCATAGATGTCTATTAGGTCAGCTTGGTGCAGAACTGAGTTTAATTCCTGGATATCCTTGTTAACTTTCTGTCTCGCTGTTCTGTCTAATGTTGAAAGTGGGGTGTTAAATTCTCCCATTATTATTGTGTGGGAGTTTAAGTCTCTTTGTAAGTCTCTAAGGACTTGCTTTATGAATCTGGGTGCTCCTGTATTGGGTGCATATATATTTAGGATAGTTAGCTTTTCTTGTTGAATTGATCCCTTTACCATTATGTAATGGCCTTCTTTGTCTCTTTTGATCTTTTTTGGTTTAATGTCTGTTCTAGCAGACACTAGGATTGCAACCCCTGCCTTTTTTTGTTTTCCATTTGCTTGATAGACCTTCCTCCATCCCTTTATTTTGAGCCTATGTGTGTCTCTGCATGTGAGATGGGTTTCCTGAATACAGCAAACTGATGGGTCTTGACTCTTTATCCAATTTGCTAATCTGTGTCTTTTAATTGGACCATTTAGTCCATTTACATTTAAGGTTAATATTGTTATGTGTGAATTTGATTCTGTCATTATAATGTTAGCTGGTTATTTTGCTTGTTATCTGTTGCAGTTTCTTCCTAGCATTGATGGTCTTTACATTTTGGCATGTTTTTGCAGTGGCTGGTACCAGTTGTTCCTTTCCATGTTTAGTGCTTCCTTCAGGAGTTCTTCTAGGTCTGGCCTAGTGTTGACAAAATCTCTCAGCACTTGCTTGTCTGTAAAGGATTTTATTTCTCCTTCAATTATGGAACTTAGTTTGGCTGGATATGAAATTCTGGGTTGAAAATTCTTTTCTTTAAGAATGGTGAATATTGGCCCCCACTCTCTCTGGCTTGTAGAGTTTCTGTTGAGAGATCCACTGTTAGTCTGACTGGTAATGCGACCTTTCTCTCTGGCTGCCCTTAACATTTTTTCCTTCATTTCAACTTTGGTGAATCTCACAATTATGTGTCTTGGAGTTGCTCTTCTCGAGGAGTATCTTTGTGGCATTCTCTGTATTTCCTGAATTTGAATGTTGGCCTGCCTTGCTAGGTTGGGGAAGTTCTCCTGGATAATATCCTGCAGAATGTTTTCCAACTTGGTTCCATTCTCCCCATCACTTTCAGGTACACCAATCAGACATAGATTTGGTCTTTTCACATAGTCCCATATTTCTTGGAGCCTTTGTTCTTTTCTTTTTAATCTTTTTTTTCCCCTAAACTTCTCTTCTCACTTCATTTCATTCATTTGATCTTCAATCACTGATACTCTTTCTTCCAGATGATTGAATCGGTTACTGAAGCTTGTGCATTTACCACGTAGTTCTCATGCCATGGTTTTCAGCTCTATCAGGTCATTTAAGGACTTCTCTACATTGGTTATTCTAGTTAGCCATTCCTCAAATCTTTTTTCAAAGTTTTTAGCTTCTTTGCAATGCGTTCAAACTTCCTCCTTTAGCTCTGAGAAGTTTGATCATCTGAAGTCGTCTTCTCTCAACTAGTCAAAATCATTCTCCATCCAGCTTTGTTCTATTGCTGGCGGGAGCTGCATTCCTTTGGAGGGGGAGAGGCGGTCTGATTTTTAGAATTTTCAGCTTTTCTGCTCTGTTTTTGTCCCCATCTTTGTGGTTTTATCTACCTTTGGTCTTTGATGATGGTGACCTACAGATGGTGTTTTGGTGTGGATGTCCTTTCTGTTTGTTAGTTTTCTTTCTAACATTCAGGACCCTCAGCTGCAGGTTTCTTGGAGTTTGCTGGAGGTTCACTCCAGACCGTGTTTGCCTGGGTATCAGCAGCGGAGGCTGCAGAAGAGTGAATATTGCTGAACAGTAAATGTTGCTGCCTGATTGTTCCTCTGGAAGCTTCGTCTCAGAGGGGCACCCGGCCGTGTGGGGTGTGAGGTGTCAGTCTGTCCCTGGGGGGAGTGTCTCCCAGTTAGGCTACTCGGGGGTCAGGGACCCACTTGAGCAGGCAGTCTGTCCGTTCTCAGATCTCATATGTTGTGCTGGGAGAACCGCTACTCTCTTCTAAGCTGTCAGACGGGGACTTTTAAATCTGCAGAGGTTTCTGCTGCCTTTTGTTTGGCTATGCCCTGTCCCCAGAGGTGGAGTCTACAGAGAAGGGCAGCCCTCCTTGAGCTGCAGTGGACTCCACCCAGTTCGAGCTTCCCTGCCGCTTTGTTTACCTACTCAAGCCTCAGCAATGGTGGGTGCCCCTCCCCCAGCCTCGCTGCTGCCTTGCAGTTAGATCTCAGACTGCTGTGCTAGCAATGAGGGAGGCTCCGTGGGCATGGGACCCTCTGAGTCAGGCGTGGGATGTAATCTCCTGGTGTGCCATTTGCTATGACCCTTGGTAAAGTGCAGTATTAGGGTGGGAGTGACCCAATTTTCCAGGTGTTGTGTGTCTCGGTTTCCCTTGGCTGGGAAAGGGAATTCCCTTCCCCCTTGAGCTTCCCAGGTGAGGCAATGGCTCGCCCTCCTTTGGCTCTCAGTCAGTGGGCTGCACTCACTGTCCTGAACCCACTGTCTGACATGCCCCAGGGAGATAAACCTGGCACCCCAGTTGGAAATGCAGAAATCACCCATCTTCTGTGTTGCTCACATTGGGAGCTTGAGGCTGGAGCTCTTCCTATTCCAATTTGTCTATTTTTTGTTATTGTTGTCTGTGTTTTTGGGGTCATAACTAATAAATCCCTGACAAATCCAATGTAATGAAGCTTTTGCCTTATGTTTTCTTCTAAGAGTTCTATAGACTTAGTTTTCATTTCAGGTAATGAATCACTTTTGAGTTTGTTTTTGCATATGATGTTAGATAAGGGTCCAACTGCATTAGTTTGCATGTAGAATTATCATGGCACCCATCTTAAAAATTATTTGACCAATTAAGTTAATGTTTATTTTTGGGATTCTCTATTAAATTACATTGGCCTGTATTTCTGTTTTTATGCTAGTACTACTCTGTTTTGAGTACTATAGCTTTGTAGTAAGTTTGAAACCAGGAAGTACAAGTTCTCCAGCTTTGTTATTTACTTTTCTTTTTGGCTATCTGGGGTCTCTTGAAATTTTAAGGATAAGTTTTAGAATACGTTTGATTATTTAAAAAAAAAAATTTCTACAAATAGCATCATTGGGATTTTAATAGAAATTGCAGTGAATCTGTAGATTGCTTGGGAGAATATTAACATTTTAACAATATTAAGTCGTCCCATCCATGAACATGGGATACATTTCAATTTAGTTATATTTAATTTATTTCAAAAATGTTTGGTAGTTTTCATTATACAAGTCTTTGATCTCCCTGGTTAAGTTAATTCTTGAGTATTTTATTCTTTTTGATGCTATTGTAAATTGAATTGTTTTCTTAATAGTTTTAGCTCATTCATTTTCAATCTATGAAAATGCAAATGATTTTGTGTGCTGATTTTTTATTCTGATACTTTGCAAAATTTCTTAGTTCCAACATTTGTGTACATGTGTGCAAACATGAAACATGTGTGTATGGAGTCATTAAAGTTTTCTATATGCAAACTCATATCACCTCTAAACAGAGATAGCTTTACTTCTTCCTTTTCAAATTGGATCTTTCTCTATCTTTGTCTCTTTCTTTTTTTGCCTAATACCTCTGGTGAGGACCTCTGATACTATGTTGAATATAAACGGTAAAAGTAGACACCTTGGTCTGAATCTTCAAAAAAAAATAGAATCTAAAAATTATAGTTTTATCTGTACCCTGATAGCTTAAAAAAATAATTACACAAGATATGCAAGTTATACAGATTTTTCAACTATCATTAACAAAGTAAACTTAGAAAAGGAAAGTCAAATCAAACTTTCTTCATATTGTCTACAAATAAGCTCACAATGACCAACAGAATGTGACCTCCTATCTCCCTCATGCCCATTTTGAGGTGGTAGAAAAAGCGTATTCTCATGATAAAATTTTCAAACTCATCCTGGCAATTTGTTTCACACAAATTGCTTGTCACCATTTTGATTTAAATAAATTCCATCCATCTGTCTGTGTTTATCAAATATTTGTTTTAAACCACATGATTCTTAAGTTTAAAAGATTGATTTTACTGTAATTACTAAATATTTAGATAAGAAAAGTGCTATTAAGACATGAGAATATTATTTTTATATAATCACTTTTTTTCTTCAGGATCCCACTGTGTATGCCTATATATAAGTATATCCCTAAAATTATATAAATGATGAAATTAACTGAATAAACTTTTGTTTGAAATCTAAATGCTTTATACTCTACTGATATTCTCATTAAAACTTTAGAAATGAACACAAAATTTACTCAAAAAATCAGAATTTTTTTTTTTTTTTTTTTGAGACAGAGTCTCACTCTGTCACCCAGGCTGGAGTGCAGTGGCTCAATCTGGGCTCACTGCAAGCTCCGCCTCCCAGGTTTATGCCATTCTCCTGCCTCAGTCTCCTGAGTAGCTGGGACTACAAAAAAAATCAGAATTTTAAAGGGAAATGAAACCTGAGTGATTATAAGAATGTTAGAATGAGGACCTAGAAATGCTAAGTGTCCTGTTCAAGGAGAATTAAGATATACAAATAAATTACTGAACAATGAACTAGAGAGAACAAAACTGCTAATTTTAACCAGAACTTATTTTGGTTTTAAGTAGGCAAAGATATTATTAGTAGATTGTGACTATTTTCCTTCCATCTGTTTCCTTGTCTAAGAAATTTTAAGGACAGAGTTAAAATGTTCTAGCTAATATTACTGCCATTAGTTTCTGATCTATAATGTGACATATTTCAAAGCTATGTATTATCTTTTCGTTTTTTTTCTTATTCTAATGGTTGACCTGAATGCTCTTTCTTAATTTCACTTCACTGTAATTATACCTCTTACTCTATGCCAAATAATTTCTCCTTCTCCTCCTTAGAATATTTTCTCTCACTTATTGCCTAGCTGAGTTACCCTCTAAACTTCCATCATAAGTCAAGTTCTTCAATTACTTCCTCTAGAAACTCTCTCACTGACTTCTTTATATACATCTGACACAGACATACTATAATAATTTAGGACAGGCTGGGTGCAGCAGCTCATGCCTGTAACCCCAGCACTTTGGGAGGCCAAGGCGGGTGGATCATCTTAGGTCAGGAGTTCGAGACCAGCCTGGCCAACGTGGTGAAACCCTGTCTCTACTAAAAATACAAAAGTTAGCCAGGCGTGGTGGCACCTGCCTATAATCCCAGCTACTCGGGAGGCTGAGGCAGGAGAATCGCTTGAACTTGGCAGGCAGAGAGGTTGCAGTGAGCCAAGATGTCTCCATTGCTCTCCAGCCTGGGCAACAAGAGTGAAACTTCATCTCAAAAAATAATAATAATAATTAGGTGCATTGCCTATATAAAAATTAACCATAGGTTTTATTTACTTTTCTATCATATTAGTACCTGCTATTATCCTCACTGTTTCCTAAAACTGTTCTGTATATTTTATTATATGTATATATATGTTTATTTATGTAATATATCAAAAATGTTAAATAGCTTACTATGGACAGATTGCAATTACCAAATTTAATTATTTCTATTTATCTCACTTTTAGTTAAGATGAGAAAACTATTCGGGCATCAATTTTATATTTTTTATTGTAATAAAATCTCAGAAATCCTCCTAAAATAAATGTGAAGAGTACATTATTGTATACTTTCAGCCAATGTATTATATAGATTAAAGAAATCATTTCAAGGAACCAGGAGATATGCTGATATTTAAATTGAGTGAGCCTTGCTTATCAATCTGTAATGGGTTTGGAATTATTTCTAGACAATAGCATTGAGTTGACACATAAACACCTGATAAAAAAAAAAAAAAAGAATCACCTAACACATGGCGTAGAAATGGTGAATATAATTATTAACAAAGGTAATATTACAGTACATAGAAAGCGGGATGCTGGTGGTTGTGGATGAGATAGTTCAAATAATACAGACAAGTGATTTTAAAGCAGTTCAGAATGTCTAACAATTTTTTTTTTTTAACTTTTAAAAGTGAGTTTTAGGTCCAACGGAAGTAGAATTTATCTTCTTTGGAATTATAAGCCCATTTAAACTACTTAGATAACCAAAAATTACTTAGGATTCTTACTGCTACTTACAAATGCCTGTGGAATCAAGCAAATCACTTTCCTAAGTGCTTGAAGATATTTATCCACAAAATCCACTCTTCCTCCCTGACCCTTAATAAAACGATGCTAAGTGAAACAGGTTCCAACATAATAAACTGCCAGAATACATTTCATGGTGCAGTGCAAATGACAGACACAATGGAATACCTGTTAGAATAGAGTAGATTTCATTTTCCCTACAAATTAGGTGAGAATGCTGATCTCAAGTATCTGCTCTGTCAAGTTAAAGGTTGCAGCACATTAACAAATTCAGAGTATAGGTGCATGTATAAATAGCCTGTTGAAGAAAAGAGCACCACTTCTAGTAATTATAAGAAGTTACTCCACGTGAAAAACATTAATTCATGTATGTAATAAATTGTTTAAGACTCTCTCAGTTGCCTTAATACTATCTTTAAAACCATTTCCCACAGAGCATACTCACCCCATCTGGCCTGCCATCTGAAGCTGTGATGATCAGAATGTAGCGATCAGTGCTTTCCCTGTCCAGTGCTTTCCCTAAGGTTAGAATCCCCGTGCTAGTGACAAAACAAACAAACAAATAAGACAAAAAGAGATATTATGTCACAAGGAGAGTCTTCTTAGTATAGCGAATTACTCTTGATAGCTTTTTTTCCCCTCTCAGCAATCACAGCTTGAGTATTTTAGATATATAATACTAAGATTCATCCTGAAAATTCAAAATGGCTTTTAAGGCTGTCAAATTTCTTAGCAGTAGCCATGAAACTGACACTAAACTGATTTCCTACCTTCCGGGAAACAAAACACAACAAAACTGTGCTTAATTCATTCCAGGAAGAACAGTATCTATCTTGTTTTTGATTCTTTCAAGAGAAAAGACTTCATTATTCCTTATCAGTCTCAGAATTCTTTGAGACAAGGAATGATTTCTTATAACCAATCTATATCACCTCCCAATTTACGTCATATATATGTCTATTATGAAAATGCAAAAACCCATCTAAATTTTATCTCTGAAAAACTCTATGGAAAAAAGTTTTTCTTTTTTCTTAATTTTAAAATAACAGAGGCCCTTTGTACAAAATTAGAAAATAGAATTTTTTAAATTACAGAAATTATGTTTTATGTAATGTTTCTTTTTGTACTTTATTATAACCACATTTAAATATATTATTGTTTCAGAAGAAGAATCATTCTGCATATTTTACAGTTTTTAAGAAAAGTATATTAGAATTCATGTTCTCATTTTATAATTTGTTTGAAACCCCTTTCGTGGCTACACTAACAATTTTAGTACTTTGTTACTCTTTGGAAATTTAGCTGTTTCTTAATTTAACTGATGTATAATGAGAGATTAACAGCACTTGGGAAAATTATTGTACTTAGAATAATTTTAATGCTTATTCCTTGCCTTTTCACTGTTCAGAATAAATGTTTCCAAATATTTAAGACTTTATTCACCCATGTAATTTATAACAGTTTGGCTATTTGTATGGCTCTCTAATGTTTTAGATTATTTATTTCTATATTTATTTCTATATTATTTCTATATTTATTTCTTAGATTTTACAATCTGATATTGTACACATTTTAATTGAGCCTAACAAGCATCCACTGTGTAGGAGAGTTTATCTGAATATAATGAGACATTAAAATATTTATCAAGTCCAGCCAGGCGCAGTTGCTCACGCCTCTAATCCCAGCACTTTGGAAGGCCAAGGTGGGTGGATCATGAGGTCAGGAGATTGAGACCAAACTGGCTAACACAGTGAAACCTCATCTCTACTAAAAATACAAAAAAAAAAAAAAAAATAGCTGGGCGTGGTGGCAGGCGCCTGTAGTTCCAGCTACTCAGGAGGCTGAGACAGCAGAATGGCGTGAACCCGGGAGGCAGAGCTTGCAGTGAGCCAAGATCGTGCCACTGCACTCCAGCTTGGGCGACTGAGCGAGACTCCATCTCAAAAAAAAAAAAAAAAAAAAATTATCAACTCCAAAATATAAATTGTTTCTGATGAATAAGTGTTTTTAAGGTAAGTGCTTTTATTGTAAAGGAAATTTAAACAATTCATATCACATATGGTAGTTGAGTACAGTCAAAGCCAATGAATCAAAATAAGAATCACAGTTACTCCATTTTGTTTATTATGTTGTAATGGTTGACATGGATTTTTTGAAAAGTTCTGAACATATGGCATGCCCATGAAAAACAGTTTTTTTTTTGTTTTTTGTTTTTGCTTCCTGTACATTTTATAAATGCTTTGTCAAAATAATTGAAAACCAGTTGCCAGAGCATGTTCACAACAATTAAGTTTGGACCAGCTTCCTACACTATAGAGGGTCCAGATAATCCCATTTTTAAATGACATTAGATGAGAAAAGTAAGACACATATTTCTTCCGAGGCTTATTCACAAGTATCTTAAGAAACAGGAAATCTGAAAACCTAGCCATAGTATAATAAGAGAAAGAAAGAAAATTGAGTTACCATTTTCATTTTGTTTCTTTTCTCAGTTAATTCTCTATATTCCTCATTGTACATTAAATTAGAAAATTACTAAAAAGTATATTGCATATTTACGATGAATTACAAAACTGTCTGTGATAACTGAGTTGATTTACTACCTTCCAGGAAACAAAACATAACAAAACTTTGCTTAATTCATTCCAGGACGAACGATATATATCTTGTTTTTGATTATTTCAAGAGAAAAGATCCATTATTCCTTAGCATATTCAGAATTCTTTGAGACAAGGAATGGTTTCTTATAAATAATCTATGTTGCCTCCCAACTGTACATAGTATTTGGAATATATATATACACACACACACTCTCTATATATATTCTATATATACTATTTAGAATATATAATACATATGTATTATTCCAAAAATACTATATGCTGTATACAATATAGTATACAGTATATCCATACTTAGGGATATTTTGAACACAAACAGCTAATTGTGTATTATCTGGTGATTATTATGGAGGTAGTTTTTATGTAATATGCAGGCCTTATGATTCAATGTTGTAGGCAGTTATGTGGTATATTTGGGCAATGCAGAAGGGGAGAAAAACAGGCAGTGCATTTTGGGACTCATAGCTGAAATACTAGTTTGTGGGTATACATGTGCATCCTTTTATTAAATCTGAGAAATAGCTCACAAAACGTCTTATTACCAGCTAGATGGAGGCTATCAGGCCAGGATACATTGGGGTACATTTAGTAATGCAATATACCTTATAAGTTTACGTATTAAAAATATATAAGCTTCTTCAAAGCATCAATACCAGTGCTACTTAAATTACATAGGATTGAAAATACATTTTCCAGGAGTGATGTCAACAGAAATGGAGAAGACAGCTCCAAGAGATCAAAAAATCACATCAAAAAAATCGCAATTAAGCGGGGACCTTAAAAAGCAAATTTGACAAAACTCTGGAAAACAGTCACAGGTTTATAGCAACTGGATGAAGGCAGAATTTCTTTTAAAAAAAGGTAGATCAAATATGGTAGAATAACTTTGGGGCATTTTGACTTGTCTTTATTCTACCATCTCACTGGCTCAGAGCGGCCTTGAAAACATCAGTGAACATTCCCAGTGTGACACCATGGTCTTTGTTTCTGGAGGGAGCAGAGCTATCCTTATTCACAAAGAATGCGGGGGTCTATTCTAATCTGTCTGGAGACTGCATGAAGGAGTGACACATGGTACTTATCCTTGTTTCATCAAAACTTGGAAATCACTCAAGGCAGAAAAGCAGTGGGCATTCCAAAGAAACATTGTAGGCAGGGGATAGCCCACAACCACCTGAGGCATACAATAGAGTGCCAAAAACTTGCCAGGAAAGTCTGGGTAAATAGTTGCATGGAAAAGTCAGGCACTCAAAAGTGTACTGAGGAATACAAAACAATAAATATAATTGAGAATTCATAAATACACCCATACATCTACAGTCAATTGATTTTCAACAAGAATGCCAAGATCATTCAATAAGAAAGAATAGTCTTGTCAACAAGTGGCACTGGAACAAATGGAAATCTATATGTAAAAGAATTAAGTTAGACTATTCACTTCATACACAACTATTAACTCAAAATGGATCAATGATTTTTCTAAATACAAGAATTGAAACCTGTAAACAACTCTTAGATAAAAACTAGAGGTAAATATTTATAATCTTGGGTTTGGCCATGGGTTCTTAGATATGACACCAGATGCACAGGAAGCAGAGGAAAAAATAGAGATACTGAACTTTGTCAAAACACACACACACACACACACACACACACACACACACACAACAAAACAAAAAAAACCCTTTTGTGCATCAAGGAACATTATCGAGAAAGTTAAAAAAAAAAAAAAAAAACCACACACACACACATATAACTGGCGAAAATACTTACAAATCACATCTTTTTTCTTATTTCCAGAATATATAAAGTCTTATTTCCAGAATATATAAAGGATTACACAACTTAACATCAAAAAGAAATCTCATTTTAAAAAAAGGCAAAAGACTCAAATACACGTTTTTTCCAAAGAAGATATAGAAGATACACAAACAATCAAAAAGCATATGAAAACATGTCATTTTATGCAAATGAAAACCCACAACAAAGTATCACTTCACACTCACTATGATAATTGTATTTTTTAAAAAGAAACTAACCCCCACTACTAACAACAACAAAAAAAGAAAGTAAGTGTTGGCAAAAATGTGAATAAATCAGAATCCTCATATATATCTGATGGGAATATAAAATGCTTCAATCACTGTGGAAAACAGTTGACAGTTCCTCAAATGGTTAAAAACACATAATTACACTATTCCCCAGCATATCTCTTGGGTATATACTTTAAAAAGCTGAACGCAGGTACTTAAATACATGTATGTATATGTTCACAGCAGCAGTATTTGTAATACCGAAAGGTAGAAAAACAGCTTAAATGTCTGTCAATTTATGAATAGGTAAACAAATTGTTGTATATGCATGCAATGGAATATTATGTAGTCATGAAAAGTAGTGACCTACTTACACATGTTGCAACACAGATGAATCTTGGAAACATTATGCTACAAAAAAGAAGCTAGACGCAAATAATCACACATTGTATGATTCCATTTGTGTAGAATATCCAAAGTAGGTACTTTGAAGCCAGCACACAGATTGGTGGTTGCCAGGGGCTAAGGGAAATAAGGAATAGGGAGTAACTGCTAAATGGATTCAGATTTCTATTTGGAGTGATGAAACTGTTTTAGAACTAGACAGAGTTAATAGTTGCATGAGTTCTGAATCTCCTAAACACCACTGAATTGTTCACTTCAAAATGGTTAATTTTATGCTATGTGGATTTTGCCTCAATTATATAAATTATATTGCAGAGAATTTTCCATTACCAAGCTTTTGAGCTATGTTCCTGAAACATCTTTTGCTTGGCATACTCAAATTCTTTTAGAAAATAGGGTTTGCTTAACCATAAAAATGGTGTTCAAAAATAATTTGAAAATTTGGCCAGACGCGGGGGCTCACGCTTGTAATTCCAGCACTTTGGGTAGCTGAGGTGAGCAGATCACAAGGTCAGGAGATGGAGAGCATCCTGGCTAACACAGTGAAACTCCATCTCTTTTTGTTTTTTTATGTGCACTTTTTAAATTTTTTTGAGACGAAGTCTCACTCTGTTGCCCAGGCTATAATGCAATGGCATGATCTAGGCTCACTGCAACCTCCACCTCCCGAGTTCAAATGATTCTCTTGCCTCAGCCTCCTGAGCAGCTGGGATTACAGGTTCCTTGGGAAGCTTATTTGAAAGCTCTGTGCCATCAGTTTTCCCTTCTGTCAAATGGGAAAGTGAAATCCCATTTCTACTAAAAATACAAAAAATTAGCCGGGCGTGGTGGCGGATTCCTGTAGTCCCAGCTACTCGGGAGGCTGAGGGAGGAGAATCGCTTGAACCCAGGAGGCGGAGGTTGCAGTAAGCTGAGACCACACCACTGCCCTCCAACCTGGGCAACAGAACGAGACTCCATCTCAAAAAAAATAATAATAATAAAATAAATAAATAAATAAATAAATAATCACCTGTACTCCCAGCTACTTGGGAGTACGTAAGCCTAGACGTTTGAGACTAGCCTGGGCCACAGAGTAATACTCAGTCTTAAAAAAATTAAACAAGGTAAATAGAAACTAATAGTGGATATCTACTTCCAAACAAAACAAGCTACTGAATTTAAAACCTGCTTCTATAACTAACTGTTTTTCAAAATTCCATTGTTTATTAGGAAATACTGATGCAGCATCATTATAAACTAAGATTATCTCACATATTTAATGATATATAGGTTTTGCTTAATTAAAACTTTGTAAAAAATTCTACTGCTTGTGACTGAACATTTACACTTGCAAGTATCTGAGCCTTTGACAGATTTACGTTGTTGGGCACTGAGTTTTAGGCTTTATAATGATATTTAGAGAGATTAGAGTATACTTTAAAATGTATGGTTGTTTCAAGTTTGACATGGTGTTTCACATTAAATAGCAATTAGCAATTAACAAAAACATACTATAGAGGGAGCTGGGTATTGATAGCAGTTTGGGGAAAAACGATGGTGGCATGAACTAAGGTAGTAGAGTGAAGTGTGAAGAGTAGTTTGATTTGGGTTTATATTTTTAAAGTAGAGCTGAGCTGTCAGGGAATAAAATAAATATCATCTTTCTAATACATGAATCTTCAGTATAATCATAAAATTCAAACTGTTATGAAAAACATAATTGAGCATTACATTTAAAGTCAAAACAAATTAATCACCAAAGAAAAACATTAAAATGCTAGTGAAGAAAAAAAAATTTTTTATAAAGTTATTCTTTTTTAAAAATTTATTATTATTATACTTTAAGTTCTAGGGTACATGCGCACAATGTGCAGGTTTGTTACATATGTATACTTGTGCCATGTTGGTGTGTTGCGCCCATCAACTCATCAGCGCCCATCAACTCGTCATTTACATCAGGTATAACTCCCAATGCAATCCCCCCCCCCCCCCCCCCATAATAGGCCCTGGTGTGTGATGTCCCCCTTCCCGAGTCCAAGTGATCTCATTGTTCAGTTCCCACCTATGAGTGAGAACATGCGGTGTTTGGTTTTCTGTTCTTGCTATAGTTTGCCAAGAATGATGGTTTCCAGCTGCATCCATGTCCCTACAAAGGACACAAACTCATCCTTTTTTATGGCTGCATAGTATTCCATGGTGTATATGTGCCACATTTTCTCAATCCAGTGTGTCACTGATGGACATTTGGGTTGATTCCAAGTCTTTGCTATTGTGAATAGTGCCGCAATGAACATACGTGTGCATGTGTCTTTATAGCAGCAAGATTTATAATCCTTTGGGTATATCCCCAGTAATGGGATAGCTGGGTCATATGGTATATCTAGTTCTAGATCCTTGAGGAATCACCATACTGTTTTCCACAGTGGTTGAACCAGTTTACAATCCCACCAACAGTGTAAAAGTGTTCCTATTTCTCCACATCCTCTCCAGCACCTGTTGTTTCCTGACTTTTTAATGATTGCCATTCTAACTGGTATGAGATGGTAATCTCATTGTGGTTTTGATTATTTTAATAGAATTTGGACCGGAGATGGAGATAATTTTTGAAATTATCTTGTTTAGCACTGATTTTAAGTGTTGGCATCACAGATCCCATCCTTCAGAGATAACAACTCATAAATACTTGAGAGATGGCAATTCCTCAACCTCCCTTAATAAATAACTATGACATTAGGCCATCATATTTATACGGGAAGTTTTCATATATCTTACTTAAACGTGTACTTATTTGTGGATGACTGCTGAGTGAATATTTGCTAAATCGTATGCCACTTTCAAGACAGACACTATGAAAAGATACTGGAATAGGGCATTACAGAATCATACAGATATGGCCACTTAATACATGGCACTGAATGATTTTTATAACCAATGTTTGTGATTTTCAAAAAACCAAGGTCTTTTCTTTAAAGACCCAGTTTCTTTCTTGGCTGTGTGACTAAGCCAATTTATTAAAATGATAATAATTCAGTACTTTGTAAGCCCATACTGACATTACGATGATTATTCATTACTACTAATTTTTTTTAAAGAAATGCAAAAAAACTTTGGCATACTTTTATTTCATTAAAGAAAAGGAAAGTAATGGTATTATAATGATGCTTATTGGTATAATTTGCATTATAGCATAAAATAATGTGGTATTTAAAGTATACAATAGACATTTAAATATTTTTCATTTTGCTTTAAGATATAAAATATAACCCAAACATTATTTGCATATATTGAAGTATCTGATGAGGTAGAACATTGCTTATTTTTTTAGTGTACCTTTCTTAGTCCATTTGTGTTGCTATAAAGGAATACTTATGGCTGGATAATTTATAAAGAAAATAAGTATATTTGTCTCACAGTTCTACAGGCTGTACAAGAAGCATATTGCCAGCATCTGCTTCTGGTGAGGGGCTGAGAGTACTTCCACTCATGGCCAAAGGTGAAGGCCACGTGCAGAGATCATATGGTGAGAAAGGAAGCAAGAGAAGAGGGGTCATGCCAAGCTCTTTTTTTACAACCAGTTGTTGTGGGAACTAATAAAGCAAGAACTCATTCATTACCTTTGGTAACAAGCCATTCATACGCTGTTTGCCTTCATGACCCAAACAAATCCCATTAGGCTCCATCTCCAACATGGGGGATCAAATTTCATAATGAGGTTTGGAGTGTCAAATATTCAAACTATAGCAGTACCCGAATTGTTCAAATCCTTGAAAGTTATAGAGAAGTGATGGTGCAAATTTTTGAACATGAATCTCAGAAGTTTCAAAGAAGGTGGCAGTTGAAATGTCAGTTATTGTTCTCCATTTCAAATGCATTGAAATGTATTTCTACCAGTTCAGGTTACTCTGTAAATATCAATGGGAACAACAGCAATGAGGTGGTGGAAACAAAGTGACCATAGGATAGAAGGCAATGGGCCCAGTGTACGGGACCCTGAATCAAGAATGATCATCAAAAGGGATCACACAACCATTACGAGGACATGTTCTGCTTTAGTTTTCCTGGAAGCAGTTTGCGTCTTAAGGAGATATCTGTCCAGGTTGACCTAAGAGCTTTAACATTAAGAATCATGGTCAATTTAGACTAAAAGGATTTTGCATTGACATAATTTACACCTTTAAGAACCTCTGTAACCCAGCCATTATCTTTTTCATTCCAAATGCAGAGATGAGAGGAGCACTAGAGATACAGGAAAGCAGTGCATTTAGATAATTTATTTGGCAAAACCAGTAGCTCATTAGATTTCACAATCAGCAATTGAAAAATCTCTTGGCATCAAGGGAAAAACAGGAATGGAAATTCTTGAGAGACCTAGGCTTCCTGCTTACCAGAGAAAGTGAAAACTTCATTGTTGTCTTTTTCTTTTGCTGACAGCTTTATTAACATTTTAATTCAGATATCATAAAATCCACCAATTTAAAGGGTACAATTCAATGGTTTTTAGCATAATCACAGAGTAGTTCAATTATCACCATAATCAATTTTAGAACATTTTCAACACTGTATCTATTAACCGTCACTCTCCATTCTCTCCCACTCCTCATTTTCAGGCAATCATTGATCAACTTTTTGTCTTATAGATGTGCCTATTATGAAAATTTTATACAAATGAAATAATGTAACATGTACTCTTTTTGTGACTGACTTATTTCGCTTAGCATAATATCTTCAAAGTTCATACCTGTTGTAGCATGTTTCAGTACCTCATTACCTTTCATTGATGAGTAATATTATATTATTACAGATAGGCAACATTTTTTTTATTCCTTCATCTGCAGATGGATATTTGACTTGTTTCCACTTTTGTACCATTATAAATAATTCTTTTATGAACTTTCTTTGTGCAAACTATTATGTAGATGCATGTCTTCATTTCTCCTGTATATGAACAGAATGCTCACTTATGCAGTAACTCTGTCTACCATTTGGAGAAAAGGTCAGTTCTCCAAAGGGTACTCATATGGTTTCAATCTGTGTCCTTGCCCAAATCTCCTGTCGAATTGTCACCAATGTAGGAGATAGGACCTGCTGGAAGGTGATTGGCTCATGGGGGCAGTTTGTCATGAATGGTTTAGCACCACCCCCCTTGGTGCTGCTCTCTTGATAGAGTTAGGAGATCTGCTTGTTTAAAAGTGTGTGGCACTTCCCCTCCCTCTCTCTTCCTCCTGCTCAGGCCATGTGAAGCGCTGACTCCCCGATTTGCCTTCCATCATGACTGTAAGTTTCCTGAGGCTTCCCCAGAAGCAGAACTGGTGCCAGCATCATGTTTCCTGTACAGTCTGCAGAACTGTGAGGGAATTCAACCTCTTTTCGTTACAAAATACTCAATCTCAAGCATTTCTTTATAGCAGTGCAAAAAGGAACTCATACATGCACATTTTACATGGCCACATAAATTTATGCTGATTTCAATGTCTCCACACTCTTAGTCGTACTTGTTTTTGCCTTTCTTTTTTCACTATAGACACAAAGTATGTATGAAGTCAAATCTCTTTATAGTTTTAAATTACATTTCTCTAATGACCAATGATCAGTGATCACGATCATATTTCCATGTGCTTGTTGGCTATTCACATATCCTTTTTTAAAGGAACGTCTATTCAAATATTTTGCCCATTTTTAATTAGATTGTTTCTCTTTATTAAGTTGTAACAGTTCTTCAGGTATTCTTGAGACATGTTTCACACCATATACATAATTTTAAAATATTTTCTCCCATTGTAGGTTGTTTTACACTTTAGGATGGTGATCCTTGAAATACATTTTTAAAAATTGATGAGACCCAATTTGTCAATGTTATCATTAATCCTTTGTGCATTTTGTGTCATATCTCAAAATGTACTGACTAATCCAAATAATGAAGATTTACTTCTGTATTTTCTTCTATGTGGAATGTAGTTTTATCTCATATATTGCAGTTTATGATCCACTTTGAGTTCATTTTTGTGCATGATGTGAGATAAAAATTCAAATTCATTCGCTTGCACATTGTCCCAGTTTCATTTGTTGAAACAAAGTTGTTTCCTGATTGGATTATCTTGGACCCTTTTTGAAAATCAATTGACCATAAGTCTGACCTGGTGGCTTATATGTCTATGTTTATGCTAATATTACACAGCCTTGATTAAAGTTTTTCTTTAATATTTTTATTTTGTTTAATGATGATTGTAAATTGTAGCTAATTTTTGATTTCTACGTCGCTATGGGATAAAAACGAAAACTGTTAAGCTTTTTTATTTTTCAAATAGACATTTACTTATCTGTGGAAAATACTGTCCTTGTCTATAGTTTCCCAGCATTACTAACTTATGTTTGTATAATTCTATTCAACGTGAAATTTCAGGTATTTCTGAGAAGACTAATTGACCAACACATGGTTCTCTTGTTTTGGAATTATGTCCCACATGTTTCTGAGTCTGACGTGGCAATGTATTCATTTGTCAAAGTTTTAACTTTATAATCCTGGCCAAGTTTACATTTCTATTCTTTCAGAAAGTAAAACTATTCATAAGTACATAGGAAATATCAGAGGAGAGCCAAGCTCTTTAGAAACCAGCCACATGTGACAGCAGAACAGCTACCTTGCTATTGCAAATGGGAAGCAAATGGTCTCTCTGAAGCCCTAAATGCCTCCTTTTAATGTCTGCTCCCAGTTTTCTCAATAGTTATCATTAGCAATATCTCAGATGTATTCGGAGAGATAAGTAGAATGACACTGATCTAGACCTCAAAGAAGTTTGGCATGAACATGTATTTTATTTCATTTTGCTTTTTTTCTTAAATTTATCTATGTTAATCTGAAATTGAAGGATGTGTTTGTAACACATCTTGCCTGCAAGACTCCCTTTGAATACATGGTTTAGTGCTAAGTAACCCTTTGCAGTAATGTCCTTGTCATTATTAGTAGCTGACAACCTTAAAAGGATCTAATTAATCCCAGTTATGCCTTCCAATGAAATGTTTCCACCTCAGTAGAGTTTACCTAGTAAAAATGTTAAAAATAAACAGTCTCCTGGGTAAGATTTCTGGGCTCAGAATTATCCTCTGAGCTACCATTAACATTCATAGTAAACCAAAAGGGAAGTACAACTACACACAGTTGAAAGCCTCTGATTAGAAGTCTGTTCTCCTGCTAACAGTACGTTGCTGTACATTTTTTTTAAAGTAGGAAATCATTTTTTACTTACGTTTCTGAAAGATTAAAAACTCTCTGAGGATCTCCATTCTCAATGGCATATGTTATTGGGTCTCCCTCTCGATCAGTTGCCTTCAGAGAGAAAACATAATTCAATTATCAAGTAATTGATATGGCATCCACTCATTACGGAGTAATACAAAAGCTTGAAACTAATAGCATAGAATGTCCATGACACTGTTAAAGAATAAAGATTAAAGCATGGCCTAATGGCAAAGTGTAAAACTAAACATTAATATCTGATCCATTTCTGAATACATAATCCTGTCTGGTGTGGAAATAATCATTTTCCCAAGGTTTACCTATCTTATTAATTAATAAATTTATTTTATATGTCTGTTTATAACTTAAATAAAAGCTGCTGGCCGGGCGCAGTGGCTCAGCCTCTAATCCTAGCACTTTGGGAGGCCAAAGTGGGCAGATTACTTGATGTCAGGAGTTCAAGACTAGCCTGACCAACATGGTGAAATCCCATCTCTACTAAAAACACAAAAAGTTACCCAGGTACAGCGGTGCACACCTGTAATCCCAGCTACTCGGGAGGCTGAGGCAGGAGAATTGCTTGAACCCAGGAGGCAGACATTGCAATTAGCTGAGATCATGCCACTGCACTCCAGCCTGGGCAACAAAGCAAGACTTTGTCTCAAAAAAAAAACAAAAAAAACAAAAACCAAAAAAGGTGCTAAACTCTATATACATTTTTACAGTTTCGATAAAGTGTTTAACATATACTCTTTTCTTTTTCTGTTCAGAATATATCAAGATAATAATTCAAATCAGTTTAACTTTCTGGTTAAAAATCCTGAATTTATAGCCACAAAACGTGACTTCAAAACTGGACTCCAATTGTCCTATGTGATTATTTCTGTGTACCCATTTCTAAAACAAGGACTGTATAACAATACAAGTGTTAATAGATCTTGAGAGGTTTAATTGAAATAATGTTTATCAAGGCACATAGACTAATCTCTGGTACATTGTAAGCTTTCAATAAATATTAACCTTTTTGTTGGCTTTTCTTCCCTTCAACACCCAAGTCAGAGAAGAAAACATATAGTTTGACTTTTAGTTCCAAGTTTCTCTTGCCCAAAATAAAGATACTCTTGTTCTATGGCACTGAGTTTTACCTTCAAAAACATTAAATCAGTTCTTTTTCCAGTGAGTCATTTGATCCTCTTATAAAAGACATGGATAAAGAAAGAAATTTGGATGCTGTCAGAGAGTTGAAAGAAGGATCTGCCTAAGCATGATGCTACAAAGGGGGGAAATATCTGATAAAGGTCCAGATGTATTTTATTTTTAGGTGACTAGCCTGGCAGAAACACCAGCCTCTCCACAGACAGGAACTGCCCTGGAGTTAGCAGGACCTGAGAGAGGAATAAGTATGTGAGTTTCTTTCAGTGACTAGATAATAACTGTCCCAGCCATAAGAGGCTGAGTGTGAAATTCCCTATTCAGACAGGCAAGAACATATTGTTCTCAGTGGTAGATCAGCTGGCTTTGACATGGATTACACAGTGCTGCTCACTGAATGTCTTTATCAGCTACCACATTGGATTAATGGTCAGAAGCCTCTATTGGACCACATAAACTACAGAATCAAGGGACAACTGAAAATAATATTTCAGTCAGTAAGAAACTACTGAATATTGGGCCAGGTTCTGTAAGAAAAGCTTTGCAAGATTATTTAATCTGTGTCTCATAAAAGTGATATACTTCCTTCACATGGCTCCTATGACATCATATTGTCCTGCTTTCAATCCTCATATTATCAACTGTAGTTCCTCATTTTTGTTTGCTGATTTCTCCTCATTTATAAGACTTATTTTGTATTGGATTGTTCCAAAGATTGGTCCTTGAACTTCACTTATTTACTCATCTCATTCAATAGTGTAGCTATAAATACTCTCTATCTGCTAAAGACGGTCATATCTCTGGGCTAGCCTTTTCCTCTGGATTTCAGATGTGTATCCAATTGCCTACATGGATTCACATTAGATGAATAATAATAAGCCTCTCCGATTTAAAAGGTTAAAAGCCCCAAATCGAGATCTCCTCTCCATCTTGACATACCTCAAAAAATAGAAGATATTCAAACAATAACATATTGTTTTCACTGCTTCATCATCTCAGAAAATATCTGCAACTCCATTCTCCTACTTTCTCGGGGCTCATAGCCACACTTTGAGCACTCACTCTTACTCTCCAATGCAACCCGTCAGCAGATCCCGCCAGATTTATCTCAAATATCTGCTGTATCTGGCTCTGTCCGAATTTCTTCTCTACCACCATCTTCCTCATGGATTATGGTAGTAACCATTTTACTAAAGTGTAGCTTCTTCCCTTATATCCTCACAATAGTCAATTTTTAATTAAGCAAACAAAAGTACTTGTTTTTCCAGGACAATCTTTTATTTCTTTGGGATAAAGTCTATTGCTTTCTCCCCCAGCTCCCCACCCTCCCCGTGCCACACACACCAAAATAAAATGGAATAAAAAGAGTAAATGAAGAAGAAAGTAATAAATTAGCTAGGGTAAAATATTTTTTAAACATTCCATGTCAGCCAAAATCCAAAATTTTAGATTTCATTGAGTTAGTCATAATGAAAGCCTAAGAGTAGAAAATAAGAAGCAAAGAAATTTTTAAGAATGCACTCAATAAAATGGATAGTAGATGCTTGGTATTTTTCCTTGTATTCTGTTATTTGCTAGATAGGAACCACAAATAATGATACTCAGCTAACAATTTGAAGAAACAGAGAATTATATCTGGAGACTATATCTTAACCCTAAAAAGTTTACACTGAACTTTTTCTGTTGTTTTTCTCTTGGTCAATAAATTTTACTTGTTATGTTGTTATAGATATGATCAAGTTCTTTTCGTTTGTTTATTGCTATGTTGTTGCTGTTTTAATTTTTTTCTTGAGAAATATTGTATAATCTTGTGTTTCATAAAAGCCAGAAGAAATGCATTCTGAAACAAGATACCTTCACGTAAACAATTTTAAGTCCAGATTACTATTGAATCTTTTATTATATCAGATCTACTCTAATATTTAATATCCTTTATGTAAGATGAGAGCACTGTGAGTATTGTGTTTTTTATTTGTATTTCATTATTTTTATGTTAATTCCTTTCTATCCCAGAGGTAGTTTGAAATATTTCTTCAGTTTTATTTTGACCACTCAAATACCTCAGTCTTTTAAGGATTGTGAATGTCAGTAATTTGCCTACTTCATTCTTATGTAAGGTTGTGCCCATTTTGGAAACTTTGAAGACCTAGGATTTAAAAGGAAATTCTTATTTGATTTATTTCCTCATATTTATCTTTTCACACAATCCTTTATTGGTGTTCCAGGGTCTGGGGTGGTATAATAATTAGGAAGTATTTACAGTTTTTCAGCAAAAGGAAATGGTATAATCTTCATCAAAGTTCTGCAATCTATCCATTACATGAGTTAGCACTTGTATAGACAATGTCATCTTTATTTGTCAATGTCCAAAGGTGAGAAATAATCCATAAAAGGAAAAACTGGAAATATCAACAGAAGCATTTACTCTTCAAGTATTAGGATTTGATTATGTGTGTATATGTGCCCTAAATATATTTCTATTAGCAATATTTAAAGTTTTTTTATATATAAATCTAACCAGCCATCTCAAAATAACTGCTTATAATATGTCAGAAACTATATTAACATTTTGCATGTCTTGTCTCATTTAAACCTAATAGTAACTTTACTGGTAAACAGAAAATGCATATGACTTCAATTATATCACTATTTCTGCCATCATTCCAACCAGATTTCTCTGTACTTTACTTAATTGAAAGATGCATCCTTTTTATCTAGAGAGAGTAATAGCTGTATCATCTTGAAAATGGGAGCATAGTGTTATTCAGTATTTTCCATAATATACGAGATAGAAATTGCTTCTTCTTAGTGAAAAAAACATTTTATGTGTTTATTTTTGATAAATCAAGTCATATCCAAATCTCTTCTTCAAAGCCTGAGAAAAGTAAGATAGCAGTTATCTTTCTGGGGCTTATTTTGAGTTTAACGGGGGAGATTCTGGAGCCAGCTACCTGGATTCATCCTCAGCTGTACCATCTCTTCTCAGATAATGCACTCAAGTACAAAATGAGAATAATAATACTATTATTTACAGTAATCACTCATGAATTCAACAAATATTTATCGAGCATCTACACTGTGTTAAGCACTGAGGCTGCAGCGGTAAACCACACAGACAAAAATCCTGCCCTTATACAACTTACATGGTAGTGGAGGAAAATGAATTTAAAAATTGATTAGAATATTTTGTTTTCAGATCTTTATACGTGTTGCTGAACTACAAAATATTTCATGAAGGACATATATGGAGAGCAGGGTGAGGATTTACACTTACAGAGAAGTGATCATGACAGACTTACTGAAAATGTGAAATTTTGGCAAATGCTTGTAAAAGGTGTAAAAGTCACGTGGGGAAGAACATTCCAGCAAGAGGTCAGAGCAAGTGATAAAGGTCATGAGGTGGAAACAGGCCTAGTGAGTTTCAAGAATAGCAAGGAGGTTGTCAGATCTGGAGGCAAGCATGTGGAAGAGGAGCTCCTCAGTTTACTTTGACCACTTTAATATCTCTGGTTAAATGAATAAATGATGTGTATTTTGGATGGCTGGCAAGTAATGCACTTTAGCCACTGTTTTGCTAATATATGGTTAATAACATGGTTAAGATTAAAGCAAGTCTTTCCTTTAATTTTAATTTAATTTTAATTTTGCCTGAAGAACAAATGATTCCTTTAAAAAAATCAAAGAAATTACTCTTTCCAGTCCTCTCAACCAGATTACTTGCAGCATCTGACTTAAGAGTCCCTCATTTTTCAGAAGCACCAATAGGGAAGCAAAAGTATTTATCCAAGGAAGCAATGTTCTTAGACACTGGCAAATGGAAAATTTGAAAAAGAAAACAAATTTTCTCTAACCTAATATTCTGTTCATGTTAAAGATGAACACAGCCATCAAATACCATCTGGTAGAGTGCACTTTATGTGCACAGAATGATTCTACACATTTCACAGGACATTAAGACAAAGTAACTGCCCTTAGGGATTCTAAAATAGATAAAAATCAATGGATTTGGATGATTTTCTCACTTAACCAAACAAGTTCTGATTTATGTTATTAAACTACTTGAGAGCAACAAATAAAGCTTTCAATTCAGTATAGCAGTGTTTCAAAAAATGTACACATTCATTCCTGGTATTACATTTTTTGGCCTTTAACAAAATGTTATAATATTTATGAATATATATTTTTAAAAATTAATGAATATATTTTATTCATGTCAAGTACTGTTATTTTGTCATTCATAATGATAATATAAAATGTCCTTTTGAAGTAAGTGTAAGTAGAGGTCAGTTTATTAAATATTCTAAACAACATCAAATGAATAATATGATACAGAATATATATATATATGAAACATGGAAATGTAGCTAAGTCTACAATGACAAAAATATACATATGCTCAAAAATAAAAGGATGTTGGGAAACTGCACATAGGAGAGCCATAAAACTGCTCTTTTTCTTACAATGTTGGTATGGATTAATGATCTTTTGCCCGGGGAGGAAGTAAAGTGCCTTATGCTAGGAAGGCATAGCAGAATCACTGCTGGTAGTGTTGAAAATAAATGGCATTTAAAAGTGAGCATAAATTTCTTTGTCATATCCAGAGAAATTTCTGTAAATTAAGAAGTCCTTAATAGGAAAAATATCTAGACTTCCGTTAGATTTAGAGAGACTCTATGATGGCTTACTCTCAAAAAATTTTTATCGTACAAAATGGGTAACCTTGGAACACAAAGAGATTTAATCAATGCTAAAATAAGCCTGGAACTCTAATTTTGTCCAGGGCTCAATGAACAATCAACAAAATAAACTTAGAACTAATGTAAATATTCAAAATGACCCATCCAAATAATGGTTACCATTATGTAAAAGCACTTTGAATATCCCATCTCATTTAATCCTCAAAACAATCTTATCTGGAGAGCACTGCAATCCCTATTTTATAGATAATAAAATCTTAAGCTTAAAAATTAAATAATTTGCCAAAGTTTACAGACTATAGAATCATAATTCATATTCTAAGTCTTCTGAAACTCATTCTCTATCACTAGCAAAGTCCCCTATGTCCTAAACTTATCTCAACGTTCCCTTCACCTGCTTGCTTGAACCAACACCAAGCTCTTCTTAAGAACCTAATTTTCCGATATCCCTTTTGATTGGTGAGCCTCATAGTAGCCTTCTTGTTTCTCAGTGACACTGCCAGATTATTCTTCTGGAAATGCATCAGCTTTAATTCTTATACCATAAGCATTAGACAGTATTAACTGCTACTCTTCATTGTTAAAGTCATATTCTACACTATTTATCATCCTTCCTGTTTTTTGCTCATTGTCAGTCTCTCTCATTGTCTGTCATTGGTGCCATTATCAACCTAATCCAATATCAAAGTTTCAAATAATATGTTAAATGCTCATGACTTCAAAATTGTATTTCAGTTCTGCAGCTTAGAAATTCAAGATCATGGCACTAGTAGATCCCATGCACCTTTCGTGGTCTGCAGAGAGCTGTCTTCTCATTCTATACTTACATGGTAGAAACAGAGAGCTCTGGTTTCTTCATTCCTCGTAAGGGCACTAGTGGCCATTCGTGAGGATTCCACTCTCATAGCCTAAGTGTCTCAAACTACCAAATGTCCTACTTCTAAATACCACGACATTGAAGATTTTGGCTTCAATATGTGAATTTTGGGGGAACACAAACATTCAGTCCATAGCAGATGTCAAAAAGTCTTTTCAAATACAGTATGGCCAATATTGAATTACTCTTCCTCTAACAGCGTTTTAATTTTGGCTAAGGACAAATCAATGTTTCCAGTTGCTCAAGCTGTATCTTAATACCTATTCTTAACTTCTACCTTCCATTCCATATCCAATTCATTAACAAATCATGGAGTTTTTAACCACCAAAATATAATCAGATTGAAATCACGTCTCATCATTTCTGGAAAGATCACTCCAAGCCTAGAATGGACTGATAGAGCATATCAACAAATCTCCATAATTTTTCCCAGGCTTCCTCCACAGACCATTTTCAATGCAGCATCCAGAATTATCCTTTGTTAAATTTGGTTGATTATGTCACTGCTATACTCAAATTCTTTTAACTATACCTAATTTCATGCAAAGTAATTATATCTATCCCTCTCCTATTACTGAATGATCTCATTTCTACTACTGTCTCTTTCCTTTACTTTACTTTGTAAAGAGGAGTATTTTCTTCTTCCTCAAACACACCAGACAGGTCTAAACTTTGAGGTCTTACCTTGAACCTGAAATACTTTTCCTCAGACACAACCATGGCTCATCCTCTTACCTTATTCAACTCTTTGTTGTAAGGTCACTTTCTCTGTGAAATAATCGCTATCAAATTGTATTTTCCCATGCACTTCCTCTCTAGCTTTCCTTCTTTCATTTTCCCCATAACATCTTCTAAGGTTCCACATAACTCACATATATTTTGTTAATTTTCTTCTCTATTAGAATGGAACTTTCATAAAAGCAGAAATTTTGTCTTCTTCGTTTACTGTTATAGCCTAGCATTTTTAGTTGTGACACAATAAGAAGTTAATATTTACTTATAATTTGGCCCTTGCAAAGTCATGTGTCTTAATGATTATAATTATAATGAGAAAAATGAATGAGAGAATTTTGGAAAAATGAAAAAAGAAGGTATTAAGTGGACACTGGTCTCTCCCTGCTCCTGTTTTCATTGGGAGGCAGGAAAATGTGCACCTCAGGAGGGGAGGGCATGGGACACTCTGGCTTCTTCCTGATTTATAAAACTGCAAGGATAAACTAAGTCCAGGAAATTCAGTCAGAGCTCTGTTCTGTGTATGCATATTTTTCCTAGTATCATAAACGGCCTTCCTTTGTACTTCCTGTGACTGGGAGCCAAACTTTAATGTACTGAAGGAAGTACAGCATTTCAATTGTATCTGGTAGTTGAAGCAACTGAATTTACAGTAAAACAAAACAACAAAAAAAGAAACCCCACATGCTTTTTATCTATTGTATATACTGTGTGTGTCTCTATTAATTGCTTCCAAACTTGACGGAGAAAAGAAGGTGTGTGTGTGTGTGTGTGTGTGTGTGTGTGTTTGTGTCCTAATCTACATTTTCAGAATACTTGTCCTAAGTTAAACACATTCCAAAAAACTATTAGGGAACAGTTTGTTCTGGGCACACTGATATAAATATCTCAGTTATCTTTATTTATAATTAGTAAGATATTTGCTTATCACCTTGATGAATATTGGACATGAATATTCATTGCTAAAATGAATGGCTCAAGATAAAGGAGGTTATATGAATAAACTGTCTGAAACCAGGAAGCCTTTTGTCATCTGGAATGATGCTGAAAAGATGATTCCACAACTATGAGTTTAGCCCAATTATTCATAGTTTTTATTGCCCAATACTAACTATAACATTACTCTGAGAGCTGTCTCTAGAATAGTGTTTGGTTTGCCTAAAGTGAACTGAAATAAAAATGTTGTCAGGCCTCTAAAAGGACAAATCTTACTTGCTAATAAATATACCTGTGCATAGTAGTATTTGGCCTGAGACAAACTTTTCCAACCTTTCTATGAATGTTGTGACAGAGAATCCTAGTCCTCTTTTACTACTACTTATTGGTGGCTATTAATACTTAGAATCTATTCATTGTGGAAAGAATTGGCTTTGGTCAGTTTACAGCCCTTAACATTTAATAACAAACCAAACAGAAAAAAATCAGAATGAACATTTCTATCATTATAAAAATTTCTTCAAGATATAGCTCTTGTCCAGATTTATATAAATAGAAGTTTATTTGTTCTTTGTTTTAGAACTATGAAAAACTGGACACCTACAAAGCAATTTACTTAAACTCTTAGAATTTAGTTCAAGGTTTTCTCAAAGCTTTCCTCAGAGCCTATTCACTTTTCTAACTAGTTACATTTCTCAGCCTTCACTATATAAAAAACAGATATATAAAATAATAAAGTTATCCGGACACAGGCAGACAGTGAATGAAATCTGTATATAGTGAATGGCTTGACAACTGTGAGAGAAGTAGACAGAAAGTGCACCTTAAAAACAATAGACACAGGCCGGGTGCAGTGGCTCGCGCCTGTAATCCCAGCACTTTGGGAGGCCGAGGCAGGCAGATCACGAGGTCAGGAGATCGAGACCCTCCTGACTAACACAGTGAAACCCCATCTTTACTAAAAACACAAAAAATTAGCTGGGCATGGTGGCGGGCACCTGTAGTCCCAGCTACTCGGGAGGCTGAGGCAGGCGAATGGCATGAACCTGGGAGGCGGAGCTTGCAGTGAGCCGAGATGGCGCCACTGCACTCCAGCCTGGGTGACAGAGCGAGACATCATCTCAAGAAAAAAAAAAAAAAAAAAAAACCAAGAAAAAAAAACAAAAAAATAGACACAACAAGCATAGTTATCAGAGATCAATTGTCCATCAAGCCCCACACATCACAGCACTACTTATAGATAAAAATATGTAATCCAATTTAGGAACTATTAATCACACAATATTCTGAATTAAATAGACAAAAACAAAGCATTTATTTGGTGCCCATTATAAATAATATATGTACTGCTAGAAATGAGAAATAATATAAAACTATTCACTATAGCCCCTACCTTGAGAAAATATTAATCTTTGTGAAATAAACATTGAGAAATAGTGTTCACTATACTCTGCTTAACTGTGTATTTGTAAAAATAATCCAGGTCTAATATCTACAAGATTAAGAACCTAGTCTTAATTCTCTCACTTTTAGCCACCTAGGGTCTAGGGAACAGTTCCCTAGACCTCTATTCTAAATCATAAAATGAAATAAAAGATATTTCAAGCATCTACTTCATGTAGTAGATATAGAATCAGATGAAGTAATAGATATTTAATACACTTTAGAATGCAATTCAAATAGAACGTACTGCTCAATGGGCAGGCACAGTGGCCCATGCCTGTAATCCCAGCACTTTGGGAGCCCAAGGCGGGCAGATCACAAGGTCAGGAGTTCAAGACCAGCCTGATCAACATGGTGAAACCTGTCTTTACTAAAAATACAAAAATTAACCGGGCATGTTGGCATGCGCTTGTAATCCCATCTACTGAGGAGGCTGAGGCAGGAAAATCGCTTGAACCCAGGAGGCGGAGGTTGCAGTGAGCTGAAATGACACCATTGCACTCTAGCCAAGGCAACAGAGCAAGACTCCATCTCAAAAAAAAAAAAAAAAAAAAAAAAAAAGGTATTGCTCAATGAATTAATTTAATAGTTAAAATCTTGGGCTTTGGAGTGAAATGGGACTCTTTCACTTACAAGCCATGTCCTCTTTGAGCAAGACTTAAGGTGTTTATGTCTCAGTGACATCATTCTGATACTCAGATAAAATGGCACAAGGCTGTCATGATAATAGAATGAAATAGTTCCTATCTAGAATTCAGCATAGTGCTTAGCACACATTTACTAAACTCTTACTATTGATGTTAACATTTAGAAAGAAGAATGCACAATAGAATTTAGGCAAAAAATTTATTTGTAAAGTAGTGTTTCTTAAAGAGACTACACCTCTGTTACCAATAAAACTCTCACTTCTGGAATACTCAGCAACATATAGTAAGTGATATGATACCATATTAGCAGAAATAGTGCATCAAATTCCCCCCAATCGCTTAAGTTTGGGGGGAATATTTTTTCCCTATTCTTAGACACAAAAATTTTCATCTGCAGGGTTAAATGTATACTTTAGCACTGCTTTTTCTCCATGTCTACTTTATGTACTGATAAATAGAAAGAAATATCTCAAATGTGTCTAAGATAGGTAGATATTGGTTGATATGGTTTGTCTGTGTTCACACCCAAATCTTATCTTTAATTCCCACGTGTTGTAGGAGAGACCTGGTAAGAGAAAATTGAATCATGGAAGCAGGTCTTTCCCATAGCTATTCTTGTGATAGCAAATAAGTCTCATGAGATCTGATGGTTTGAAAAATGGGAGTTTCCTTGCCCAAGTTCTCTCCACTTGCCTGCCACCATGTGAGACGTGCCTTTCACCTTCCACGACGATTGTGAGGCCTCCCCAGCTACACGAACTGTAAGTCCAATTGAACCTCTTTCTTTTGTAAATTGTCCAGTCTCAGGTATGTCTTTATCAGCAGCTTGAAAATGGACTAATACATTGGTCAACTATATTGGCAGTGGATGGTCGGGAGGGGAACATAAATAAATGTTTAAAAACCTGGCCATCAACACTTTGAGCTAAAAAAAATGACAAATGAGTGAAATACACAATTCACAACCAATACTGAGCATGTATTATTTTAAGCAAATGAATAGATCAAACACTAACATAATCCCTTAGTAAATTTTCAGTTGATACAGATATCAAAAAGTAAAAATAAGCAGGATTGGAACACATAGCAGAGACACTTCTCCAATGGCAAAGTGAGGAGCTACATTGACCATCTCCCAGTAAAACAATCAGAACTGCTAAAAAAGAAACCTTAAAAATTAAAGTCTCAGCCAGGCACAGTAGCTCAAGCCTGTTATCCCAGAATTTTGGGAGACTGAGGCCAGAAGATTACTTGTGGATAGGCCAACCAGCCTGGGCAACATGGTGAAAACCATCTATACCAAGAAAACAAACAAACAAACAAAAACAACAAGATACAAAAATCAGCTGTGCATGGTGTTGTGCAACTATACTCTCAGATACTTGGGAGGCTGAGGTGGGAGGATTACTTGAGCCCTGGAGTTCAAGGCTGCAGTGAGCCATGACCACACCACTACACTCCAGCCTTGGCAACAGAGTGAGACCTTGTCTCAAAATAATATTAATAATCATAATAGTAATATAAATAAAGTTTTAAAATAGTCTCTAAATATTGTTCTAAAGACATATGGCAAGTGGAAAAATATTCAACAAAACCTACTAAGTCTCACTAAGAACTGTGAAAACTGTTCTTAGTGAGTTCACTAAGAACAGCCTGTCTCTGTCCCTTTCCAAAAACCTATCCAGCACAGCATAATGCAGGCGTAGTCAAGAACATGGGACTTCTTCCTCACAGCTTCAGTCTGAAACTCGGGTAAATGCCCATGAAAGGCAGGCCACATAATTTCTTATCACCCCCAGCTCTGTGTTGCAGTGGCTGAGAAGTCTGATGATTATGGTGGGCCTTACGGTCAGGAATGGAGAAAAAGGCATTTGCCAAGTCAATGGCTGCATACCAGGTACCAGGAACTGTGTTAATTTGCTCAAGCAATGAAACCACATCTGGTACAGCAGCTACAGTTGGAGTCACCACTTGATTAAGCTTACAATAGTCCACTGTCATTCTCCAAGATCCATCTATCTTATGCTCAGGCCAAATAGGAGAGTTGAACAGGGGTGTGGTGATCACCACCCCTGTATCTTTCAAGTACTTGATAGTGGCATTATTCTCTGCAAACCATCCAGGGATGTGATACTGTTTTTGATTTACTATTAAAAACAGGTAGAGGAAGCTCTAATGGCTTCCATTTGGCCTTTCCTACCATAATAGCCCTCCAGTCAGGGAGCCAATATGGGGCTTTTGCCAGCTTCTAAGTATGTCTGTGCCAATTATGCATTCCAGCACTGGGGAAATGACGACAGCACGAGTCCAAGGACCCACTGGATAACCACTGTAAGTCAGATCCAAGCTCAAACTCCATTAATTACCTGACCTCTATAAGCCCCTACTTTAACTAGAGGACCACAGTTTTGGGTTCCCAAGAATCAACGTCAGCTCACAGCCAGTGTACAGCAGTACCCAAAATGACTGATCGTTTCCCTTTCCCCAGTGCACAGTGACCTTGGTAAAAGGCTGCAGGCTTCCTTGGAGAAGGATGAAAGAAAGATTAACAGCATAAATTGGTGGATAGTGTAATGGGATTCTTCCTCAAGGGGACCTGGCCTCCCCTTCATTCAAGGAGTTCTGGGTCTGTAAACTGGCTCAAATCTGGAAATTGACTGAAGGGTCATGATTCTCTGTTTTTATAATTCAAATTAGTCTTTTGTCCATTAGACCTAGAAGTTTTCTGCTTAAATTAAGTAGAAATGCAGTAGGCTTCCTATTAATTTCACTTCTAGGAACACCCTGATGAATTAGCCAATGCCAGAGCCCTACATGAGTCAGACTACTCTGATGCTGCTTTGCCTCTGCTGTCCATTATGGTAACTTGCCTTTGATGGTTGAGTGCCTCCACTTGGCCCATGCCACCTTGGGATCCAATTATTCCTGTTGTATTTAAATTTTGTAGTAGAGTGACTGTGGTTCACACTGCTAGATTTGACATACAGAGAAGAGCAATTATAGGGCTCTTGAAAGATTCAGGTGCTGCCCTCACAAATCTATTTTGCAAAGCATTGGTTAAGGGTATATCTTTAGAACTCTCCCAGCATGGATGAGTAGCTGTAAAGTGACTAGTCCACTCCACCATCCCAATCTCCCTCAGCCTTTAGATCCCTTTCTCTACATTAAACCAAGGGAAATCTGGCATTTCCAGCTCTCTCAAGTTGGCCCTCTTTTAAACCATATTTTAGCTAACCAGGCAAATAAACTATTAGAACCATTTTTAACTCCTCGAGTTGCAACAGTAAATGCAGAATCCCTACTTGGTGAATCCAAATCAATAAATTCAGCCTGATTGAACTCTATGTTTCTTCCACCATTATCCCATACCCATAATATCCATTCCCATGCCTGTTCTCCAGATTTCTGTTTATATGAAAAAAAAAAAAAAAAAAAAAAAAAAACCAAAAACCCTCAAGTAGTTCTTTTCGAGTGTAGCACACTTCCTCACGGGTCACACATTGAACTTAGCTCTAGGGTCCCACAGGGACTTTAGTCTAGTTATAGATTTAGAAGCAAACAGGGCTGTTGGGGCTGGCTCCGAGGAGAATCAACATTATTTTGCCTGGCAACTGCCTCAGGGAAGGCCATCACTGTTGCTTTAGGCAGTGCAAGGTTTTTCTCCTCAGACAAAGGTGGAAAGGCTGATGGCAGCGTGGATCAGGGAGGGGAGGTTTCCACTACTAGGAACAGAGAAGTTGTTTCTTCTGACAAAAAGTTTCATCAGAGTTTACAAGCTCAGTGTCCTCAGCTTCATCAGGGTCCTCCCACATATCCCCATTCTAAGTTTCAGGGTCCCATTCTTTTCCAATCAATGCCCTCAATTTAACAGTGGACACCTGGTGAGGCTGTGCATGCAGCTTTTGTTGCAGGTCAGCCATTAGCATGATAAGAACTTGTGTCTGATTTTCCATAATTTCAGCTCTTTCTCTACAGGAGCTAAGACTCTCACTCAGGGCAATCTTAGCAGATTTGAAGCTAAGTATCTGCTTCTGAAGCCAGGAGTTAGAATCCCTGAGTTCATCCTTTTCTTTCATCACTTTGTCCAGTAAACTTAGGAGCAACTAACCAACTTCATAGTCAAAGGTATTATGTATAGAGTCACTGAACTCTTTGCCTTTCACAAGTGGTGAATCAGGAGTGACAAATGCATTTATTTTACATAACTATCTAAATAGTTCAGAGCAAGGACTATCATTGTTCACCATACTATTAGAAGTAGAATAGTTAACATTTTTTGATCAATCATATTAAGCAGCCAACTCCAGAAACCTCCAAAATAATGAAAGAACTCCATCCTTAATATTCTGTTCCTCGCCGGGTATAGTGGTTCATGCCTGCAATCCCAGGAGTTTGGGAGGCTGAGGCAGGTGAATCACGAGGTCAGGAGATTGAGACCACCCTGGCTAACACGGTGAAACCCTGTCTCTACTAAAAGTACAAAAAAATTAGCTGGGCATGGTGGTGGGCGCCTGTAGTCCCAGTTACTCAGGAGGCTGAGGCAGGAGAATGGTGTGAACCCAGGAGGTGGAGCTTGCAGTGAGCCGAGATCACGCCACTGCACTCCAGCCTGGGCGACAGAGCAGGACTCCATCTCAAAAAGAAAGAAAAAAGAAATTAGAGACAATCCCCATGACTATCAGCTGATGAATGTATAAAGTGTAGTATATGCAGACAATTGCAAATGATTGAGAAACAAAAAATAATGAAATATCAATATATGCTACACCATGAGCATTGAAATGTTATGCTAAGCAAAGTAACCAGACGCAATAGATCACATATTGCATGATTACACCTAAACATCATGTCCAGAATAGACAAATTTAAAGACACAGAAAGCAGACTGGTAGTTGCCTAGGCATGGTGATTCTGGAGTAAATGAGGAGTAATTGTTTATGAATATACACTTCGCTTATTGCGTGATACAAATATTCTAAAATCGATTGTGGTGCTGGTTGAACAACTACTTGAATATATACTAGAAACTATTCAATTGTGTACTTTAAATTGGTAGATTTTAGGGTAAGTGAATTATATCTTAATATAGCTGCTAATAACAAGCAAGAATTATTCCACAGAGATGATGGAGTTCGTGCAACTTCCTTGCTGTCCACACTCAGTAGCAATCTATTTGATTTTCTGGAACTAATGAGCTTCTTGTGACTTAGGGACAGGGACCAGAGAGAAACACAGAAAGTGCCAGATCATGGGATGCCTTAACACAGAGGTATCTTCCTAGGGGAAATGTTAGCATAGATGGATCCTATAGTAGTGAATCTGGTCTTTATAAAGCCCCAAATCAAAAACAGCCACATAGAATGGAAATGGAAAGCATTCCTCCTGTTACTGAAGCCACAAAAGTATAAGGAACATAAAAAATGGACTTGCTCCAAGTGGTATAGGATTAGACAATTAGGTTCGTAAAATATGAAGTGTAGATCCATACACATAAGAAAATTTACACACAAAACAGACAGAGCCAACAGTACAACTAGTTAGGAAAAAGCAAAATCCTTCATATATGATGCTGCTTAGTCTTTATTCACACAGAAGAAATTGAAATGGATTTCAAATTTCATTATATACACAAAAATACATGTTAGATAGCTTGAAGGCTTAAGTGTAAAAAATAAACAATTAAAACATTGGAAGGTTATTTTGTCAAATACACATATAATCCAGGTCAAGAGATCAGTTTACTCAAGTCAATAAATCTTGAATCTGGTGATATGAAGATTATATTTGACTCTATGAACCTGGATACCTTGCCTGTCTTCCTTCCTTCTTCCCTCTTTCTTATCTATCTCATCTGTCTTCTAGAACCAGTAACCAAATGTTTATACATGGTATTTTCACTTATTAATATTTTATTAATAGAATTAATAGTATTAATATAATTTGCTATTTTGTTATGTTCTGTTCTTTTATATACTACTTGATTTCATTAACAAGATATCATATTAACACCAAAAATTGATTTTGTGATCCAAAGTGTGGTGTGAAAATCTGCTGTAGAGACTTTGAATGTTTGCATCTCTTTAGCGTCATAAATATATGTATGCTTCCTGACTTCTTCCTTCCTGATTTTCTTCTTGAATAATTAATTTCAAAAACTGTTATAAGGCTTAGCATGATAACCTTTTGCTCCTATTGCAGGTATGGGCTGTGGTCTGGTAGAGAGAATCAGAACTCCAGACAGGGAGGAACATGCAGTAGTATTTGTGGAAGCAACGTGCATAGCATGAAGTATTAGAGTCTTAGTCAAATGAGAAAGGCATCTGAGACAGTGGAAGGCAAATGTGGCCATGTTTGAAAGATGAAATGTTTTGGGGAGCCAAATGGAATGGCAGTGAAGGGCCAGCAAGAATTGTTAAGAATCTCATGAGGGTGAGTAGGGCATGCCCATGAGGTGGGGGACAACAGCAGTCTAATTTGGGGTGTCCTAGACTTAGTGATATCAGGCTATCTGGATTGGGTGGGGTGTTGTGGCAGTGATCAGTATAAGGAATCAGAGACTGAGTGGGGTTTCAGAAGGTAAATTGTGTCAAATAAGCCTTTCTTAGAAAAGGGTTGCCATAGCAGCCTGGCATGTGGTAACCAAACCCAAGAGAGGCAAAGGAGGGTATTCAAGATGTCTGGAATGGAATGTCAGAACCTAAAGCAGGTAAGCAGAATGTTTATGAGTGGGTCAGAATGGAAGTGATGACTTAGTGTGATTTCAAAGCCTAAAGATGGTTACAAGGGCATTTGCATAGACTCTTATATGTGTTGAGTTGGGGAATAATGAGGGTAATGATGGTGTCTGCATGGGAAGGATGTCAGTGGGACAGCAGTCCATAGTGGGATGTCAAAGCAAGGTGGAGTGGAGCAAGATGGTCCCCCAGTAATCATCCCCTGCAACAAACAACTTTCACAAGAAGAAAAAATCAGGTGAGCACTCACAGTACCCGGGTTTAAATACATATCACTGAAAGAGTCGCTGATGAGGATAGGAAAGAAAGTCTTGAATTGCTGATGCCATCCCTCCCTCATCCCCTGTCAGAAGACACATGGCCAGAAGAAAGGATCTGTGCACTTGGGAGAGGGAGAGTGTAGCAATTGTGAGGCTCTGCATTGAACTCAGCGCTGTTCTGCCACAGCAGAAAGCAAAACCAGAATGAATTCAGCTGATGCCTGCTCACAGAAGGGGTATATAAACCAACCCTATCCAGAGTGGAATAACCTAAACTAGCAGTTGAAACTTAAGTTCCAACCAGCCTTCCCACCACAGGCTAAAGGGCTCTGGGGTTCTAGGTAAATTTGAAAGGCAGTCTAGGTCACAAAGACTGCAACTCCTAAGCAAGTCCTAGTACTGAGCTGGGCTTAGACCCACTGGACTAGGATGGCATGTGACCAAGGGTGACAACGGCTGGAGCAGCTAAGGGAGTGCTTGTGCAACCCCTCCCTCAACCCCAGGCAGCACAACTCACAGCTCAGGGGGATACTCTTTCCTTCTGATGAGGAGAGAAGAGGGAATAGTAAAGGGAACATTGTCTTACATCTTGAATACCAGGTCAGCCATGATAGGATAGGACACTGGTGTAAGTCATGAGGCTTCCATTTCAGGTTCCACCTCATGGCTGACATTTCTAGACACACCCTGGGCAAAAAGAGAAACCTCTGCCTTGAAGAGAAGATCCCAGTCCTAGTAGGATCCATCATCTGGTGAAAAAGAAAAAAGAAAAAAAAAAATCCTTGGTCCCTGAATAGCCAGCAGTGATACCCAGGTAGTGTTATGAGACTTGCTGGCTTCAGATGAGACTCAGTCTAGCTGTGGTGGCTATGGGAAAGACTCCTTCTGCTTGAGAAAACTCTTGTATGCTGTTTGTATAAATGTAAATCAGTACAACTACTATGGCAAACAGTATTTGAAATTCTTCAAAACACTATGAATAGAACTACAACATGATCCAGAAATCTCACTCTTAGGTATAAACACAAAAGGAAGAAAATCAGAATATGGCAGAGATATCTGCATTCCGTGTTTATTGCAGCACTATTCACAATGGCCAATATTTGGCAGCAAAATAAGCTCAATAAATGGTGCTGGGAAAACTGGATATCCACACACAGAAGAATAAAACTAGACACTTATCTCCCACTACATAAAAGAAAATCAAAGGCATCAAACTCTGAATCTGTCATGGTAAATTGTGGTATGCATTCACAATGGAGTATTATTCAGCGATAAAAAGTGACATCCTGTGAGTTCCAAAAACGTGATTGATCTGGACATCATCAAATTAAGTGAAATAAGAAAATTAAGGGAAAAAAGCCTGGCACAGAAAGACAAACTTTGCATTATCTCACTTATTCATGTGAGCTGAATAATGAAACTATTGAACTCATGAAGATAGAGAGTAGAGGAATGGTTCCCAAAGGCAGGGAAGGGTAATGCAGGTTTATGGGGGAAGTGGGGATAGTTAATGGGTACAAAACATAGTTAAAAAGAATGAATAAGACCTAGTACGTGTTAGGACAACAAAGTGACTACAGTATAAAGCAATTTAATTATATGTATTAAATAACAAAAATAATATAATCAGTTTTTTTGTAACATAAAGAATAGATGTTTGAGGTGATGGATACCCCATTTATCCTGATGTGATTATTATGTATTGCATTCCTATATCAAAATATCTCAATATCACCCCAAAATATATGTACCCACAAAAATTAAAAATGAAAGAAAATTTAAAAATAAAAGTACAAGTGGAATGAAGAAGGCAATAGTTCGGGGTATGGTATTAGTGGCATGTAGTGTGAAGTGTTGGACTTTGAACTTGGTAATAAGTTTGTCTGCATGGTTGTGGTTGGGGTGAGGGCTGCATCTATGCTGGGCCAGTGGCAGCCAGATGTGTGGGGTCAGAGCATGAGTGGAGTGAGGAGACCATTTGTATGGAGTCATAGGCAGGAGATTGGTTTCACCCAGTGACATTTACTTAGTAAGTAAATACAATGAAGGTAAGAAGAAGGTTTCTTATAATCAGAGAGTAGAGATAAAAGTTTGGAAAGAAAAAGAAAACTAGAGTAAACGGTGTGGTATCAGATTGGAATTGAAGTTTTATTGTGAACTCATACATATATGTATGTAAACAAAGGAAAAATAAGTATAAACAAGTCTTTTTAGCCTGCTATTTGGTGCATTACACTTTGAATTTTTCATCTTTACTCATGAAGGCAGCTTCTGATTCTAAATCACTCAGCACACAGTGGTTAAATTAGGAAAACTGTAGTGGCAATCAAGTTTTGCTGTGCTTTCTAACCATTTATTTACCAAAATCCAAATGAACTACCTTTTTTTGGAGGAGGCAGGTCAACAATGGCTCAGTCCACTTCTATTGCTAGATAATTGTGTCTTTGTGTCTGAAATTTATGTTTTTTAACTTGGAGTTTTCTTTTAAAAAAGCTTTCTTCTTTTGTGTGGGTGAGGCAAGTGTATGACTGGGAAAATCAGAGATGAAGATGACATTTTTTCCCTTATTTTCTTTTAAAAACTGTTGTTGGATTTAATGAATCTATGTATTTTAAAAAAAGTATTTGAAACCACAAGACATATAATTGATTTTTTCAGTTTTCTTAATAACTCTTCCAATGTAAATATTCTTTACTTTTCAATTTAAAACACACTGTTTTCTTAGCTCCAAATCAACTAATTATTGTTAGTTAAGTATAGAAACACCATAAGGACTTTGCAGGATCAGTTGAGTCTCCCATTGTTCTCCCTAGACAACTGATACTTATTAGCAGTTTATTGAGTATACTTCACTAACATGGTTTTTGTTCCTTTCTATTTATCAAAATCTCAGAAAAATTATAGCCTTTATATACTTAAGTTTTAATCAACAATAGCTGGCAGCATATGAAGCAATAAATAGCTTCAAGACATGCAATAAACTCAGAGGTTTATTTACAAAACAACACAGTGAGAATCATTTATTACCAAGTTACTAAAGGTAATAGTGATTACTGATATTAAAATACCAGAAGCTATTAAAAACTTGCCCAAGCAAATAGTCTACATTCAAACCCAGAATTCAAATTAGTCTTTTTTCATTTAACTTTAGAAAAACAGAATAGTTTAACTCTGTTCAATTAGAAAGGGAAAACAAAATAACCAAGAAACAACAAAAATTATCCATTTCAAACAGGTTTAGACATTGTAAGCTTTTGGTGGCTCACACCTGTAATCCCAGCACTTTGGGAGGCCAAGGTGGGCAGATCATGATGTCAGGAGCTCGAGACCATCCTGGCTAACACGGTGAAACCTCATCTCTACTAAAAATACAAACCATTAGCCAGTGTGGTGGCAGGCGCCTGTAGTCCCAGCTACTCGGGAGGCTGAGGCAGGAGAATGGCATGAACCCAGGAGGCGGAGCTTGCAGTGAGCCTTGATCGTGCCACTGCACTCCAGCCTGGGCAACAGAGCAAGACTCCATCTCAAAAAAAAGAAAACAAAATTGTAAGCTTTTCTTTCGGTCATACAATGGGCTTTTGGCATAAAGCAAGTGGAAGTTCTCACTTTCTACTATAGTCATAAACTTTTACTGACAGGTCATTTATAAGAAGGAATGAATAAAAGTAGGTCTCTACCATTTCCATAAAGATAGACTAAAAGAGAACAAGGAGTATAGGTTGATTATCATTTAGGAAACTGGAAAGAGTCTTTCATGGCTTTAGAAGAGATATATAGAAATCTAAAAACATAGCAGTTAATAGGGAATAAAGGTCTATTTGAAATGTCTCTTCCCCAGAACTCCAAAATATACCTTATTATGACATATAATTCCCTAGTGATTGCCTACAAAATTCTATTAAAGATAAAGATATTAGCTAGGTGTGGTGGCTCATGCCTGTAGTCCCAGCAGTTTGGGAGGCCAAGGTGGGTAGATCACTTGAGGTCAGGAGTTCCAGACCAGCCTGCCCAATATGGTGAAAACCCGTCTCTACTAAAAATATATATATATATATATAAAAGCCAAGCGTGGTGGTGGGTGCCTGTAATCCCAGCTACTCAGGAGGCTGAGGCAGGAGAATCACTTGAAGCCAGGAGGCAGAGGTTACAGTGAGCCAAGATGGTGGCCACTGTACTCCACTGGATGACAGAGTGAGACTGTCTCAGAAAACAAAAACAAAAACAAACAAACAAACAATAAACAAAGATAAAGATCATGTATTCTACCTCATTCCTCTGGCAACCATATTGCTCTAAGTCAGGGTTTCTCAGTTTGGTACTAAAGACATTTTGAACTGGAAAATTCTTTGTTGGAGAGGGGATTTCCTGTGCATTTGGGGTGTTTAGTAGCATCTTTGACCTCTACCCCCAGTTATCAGTAGGATCTAGTCCCCAGTTGTGATAAACAAAAATGTCAGCAGATATTGCCAGTGGTCTCCAGGTGGCGGGGGGTGGGGGGGGGCGGGCAAAACTGTATCTGACAGAGATCCATTGCCTTTATCAATCTCAAAATACATTATCTGTCATAGAGTCCAATTAAAACAACACATAGTTTTTAAAATTGAGACTATCTCATGAAATCTGAGACATATGCTTCCTGAAGTCAGAGTTATTATAAACAACCACTTATTACTCATCTCAAAACACATTCACTGATTTCTACAGTCCTCCCCTACTCTGATGATTTGGTTTTCAGGCAAGTGGGAACATAAATACTATTTAATTTCTAATGCATCATTTCCCATTTCTCTCAAAACGTTCCCAATAGAGGTCACCCATTTTTACGTATAAGAAAAAAAATCAGGGTGAAAATCTGCACAATTTTAAATAACAATAATATATTTAAAGCTAATCTAAACTCACAATAATATTGGGGATATGGAACCTGGGGTAACAGTTCATTACAGTTCAAGAAGTCTCATGTATGTCTGAAACTTCAAAGGAGAGGACTATTGCTGATTAGGTATGTAGACTGAAGTTTTCTTCAGTCACTTGAGAAAAGTTTGGTATTTCAAATTTGAAACTGATTTAAGCTTCCTGGGAAATGAAATAAACTGCAAAACTTTTCTAGCACTCCAAATCCTGATATCACAGAGATTACATCTGGTATTAGCATATTTTGTGCTGCCTAAAGCAGTTTTAGGGGCTGACAATTGCCAGGAAGAAAGAGAATTTCTGGGAAGTTTGATCCTAGGAACTGGTCATGTGCAAGGATTTCTCCAAAATTCAAATTCAAATATGTATAACAATACCAATAGGCCTTTGTATAATAGTGTACATGTAAAACAAATTTACAGTTGAGGGGATACATTTTATTATATTTGTTGTATAGAGGCAGATATTATATCACTGAAGAAGTTTTGTTTACTCCAGATCAAACAATAACTAATTCAGCAGGTTTAAGCATTCATCTTGACTCTCCTCACTTTTCAACTCTACATCATTCTCTGAGGCAGCAAAACATGTACACTCAGTAGCCTCACTACAGCAGTCTCTCCTTCTTAGAACCGTATGAATGTGCTTTGGGCAATATCTGTAGTGTGAAGAAATGTGGCTTGAGTTTGTTAATTTGTACTGTGTCCTCATATGCACACTTTCTCAAAGGGAGAGTCCCAGAGTCCCCATAACAGTCTTTTAAATAAATCTTGTTCTTTATACTCTGTTCTGCACTTCTCTACCTGTCCTCCTCCCAACACACACACACACACACACACACATGCACACACACACACACATCTTAATTTAGAAAGAATAGCAATACATTATTTGTAAAGACATACAATTATTGGGACAGCAATAATTCTCTGGAGAAAAGGTTAAGACATATCTTCTTGAAATTCATTCCTTTACTATTAAATATATTTGTATTAGTTTTTTTTTCATGCTGCCAATAAAGACATACCCAAAACTGTAATTTATAAAGAAAAAAAGGTTTAATGGACTCATAGTTCCACATAGCTACGGAGGCCTCACAATCATGGTGGAAGGCAAAGGAAGAGAAAGGCACATTTTACATGGTGGCAGGCAAGAGAGAGAGCATGTGCAGGGGAATTTCCCTTTATAAAACTATCAGATCTTGTGAGATTTATTCACTATCACAAGAATGGCATGGGAAAATCCCGCCTTCATGATTCAATTACCTGACACCTGGTTCCTCCCACAACACATGGGGATTATTACAATTCAAGGGGAGATTTGGGTGGGGACACAAACCCAAACCATATCAATATTCTATCTGTTTTTTAATTTTTTAATTTTGTTAAGTTTCTATAGTGTATTTATTATACTTCATCACTTGAGTGTCGTTTTATTTTAGAAAACCCTGAATCCACCATTTTCTAGATGTCATCTCAAGGCTACATAACCCTAAGTCCTCATTACAGAGTTAATAAAAAACAAGATGGTTATCATCACTGTCTTCATTACAAAGGCTGCTTTAAATGAAGTCTACACAGAGGTAACCAATAAGAAGACAGGAAAAAACACACAAATGGCACGATTTGAAACTTTGGTTGCAGCCTTTCTTAAAATCAGATCCACATGATAGTCAACAAATTTTTATTGATTACATAGTATATTCCAGGCACTGTTGTAGTGACTAGGGATATAATAGCAAATGAAACAAACTCTCTGTGATTATGGACCTAATATAATATTTGGCATGACGATATAACAAAAAATAAGCACACGTGCACATAGGATGACAGCAAAGAGGATAAAATTAACAGAAAGCACAGCATGTTGGAATATTATTATTTTTTATAAGGTGGGTAGGTAAGACCACTTCACTCCAAGGAAATGAAAGCATAAGCCTGCAGGAAGGGAAAAACTAAGTCATGAGAATATTTGAAGAAGGAGTCTTTCAGGTAGTGGAAATAGCAAGTGAACCGTTCCAGAGGTAGGAGAATGGTTCCAGAGGTAGGAGTCACTCAGTATGCCAGGAAGTCAATAAGGTTGGAGTGGAATCAGTGAAAGAATGAGAAGTAGGAGATGAGGTCAGGTATGTATCAGTACAACATTTGTTTTTATCTTGGGTAATCTGAGAAGCCATGTTAGGAATTTAACAAAAGCGTGAAGTCATCTTAGGTAATTTTTAAAAAAGCACTATTCTGTCGCCAGCAACTGACCACAAAGGGACAGGGCAGTGGGCTGGAGCAGTCCAGTAGGGAAGCTCTGGCAATAATCTTAGTGGGAGGTAGGTGACGTGGCTAGAATTAGGGTGAAAGCAGTGGGAATGGTAAGAAATGGTAGAATCATGGAAATATCTTTGGATCTACCAGATTTATTGATTGATTGGTAACAAGGGGGCCTGTGGATAAAGAGAAAGGTCAGGGTTCACTTAAAGGGTTTTGACCCAAGAATTTGGAAAGACAAAGTTGCCATTTACTAGGTAGGGAAAATGCAGAAGGACCACCTGTTTTCCTTAACATAGTGGAAAGTGAGTGTCAAGCATTGAGCATGGGAAATATTAATTTTGAGATGCTCTGATAAAAAATATCATGATATGCCTCACACATCCTCCTTCAAGGAATGAAGGGATTATTCCCTTATACATTACAGACATTTCTCAAAAGAAGACATTCATACAGCCAACAGACCCATGAAAAAAATGCTCATCATCACTGGCCATCAGAGAAATGCAAATCAAAACCACAATGAGATACCATCTCACACCAGTTAGAATGGCAATCATTAAAAAGTCAGGAAACAACAGGGGCTGGAGAGGATGTGGAGAAATAGGAACACTTTTACACTGTTGGTGGGATTGTAAACTAGTTCAACCATTATGGAAAACAGTATGGCGATTCCTCAAGGATCTAGAACTAGAAGTACCATATGACCCAGCCATCCCATTACTGGGTATATACCCAAAGGATTACAAATCATGCTGCTATAAAGACACATGCACACGTATGTTTATTGCGGCACTATTCACAATAGCAAAGACTTGGAATCAACCAAAATGTGCATCAGAGACAGACTGGATTAAGAAAATGTGGCACATATACACCATGAAATACTATGCAGCCATAAAAAAGGATGAGTTTGTGTCCTTTGTAGGGACATGGATGCAACTGGAAACCATCATTCTCAGCAAACTATCGCAAGAACAGAAAACCAAACACTGCATGTTCTCACTCATAGGTGGGAACTGATCCATGAGATCACTTGGACTCGGGAAGGGGAACATCACACACCGGGAGCTATCACGGGGAGGGGGGTGGGGGGAGGGATTGCACTGGGAGTTATACCTGATGTAAATGACGAGTTGATGGGTGCTGACGAGTTGATGGGTGCAGCACACCAACATGGCACAAGTATACATATGTAGCAAACCTGCACGTTATGCACATGTACCGTAGAACTTAAAGTATAATAAAATAAATAAATAAATAAATAAATATTAAGTCAAGATAGTTAAAAAAAAAAAAAACACATACTTAAGTACGTAGCCCACAGACCCTATAAAGCAACCACAAAATAGAAACTAAAAAGTTACCAGCTAACAACTTAATGATAGAATCAAAATTTCACAAATCAGTATTAACTTGGTACATAAATGGCCTAAATATCACACTTTAAAGGTACAGAGTGGCAAGTTGGATTAGAAACAAAACAAAACACAAGACCCATATGGCTGCTATCTCCAAGAGACCCAGCTTTCATGTAATGATACACAAATGCTCAAAGTAAAGGATTGGAGTAAGATCTACCATGCAAATAGAAAAGAAAAGGAACAGGGATTACTATTTTTGCATCAGATAAAACAGAGATTAAACTAAAAAACACTAAAAAGAAAGAAAGAAAGAAAGAAAGAAAGAAAGAAAGAAAGAAAGACAGACAGACAGACAGACAGGAGCAATATAATGATAAAGGGTTCAATTCAAAAAGAAGATTTAACCTAGAGTATATACACACCCCATATTTTAGAGTCTGGATTCACAAAACTAGTACTTCTAGACCTATACAAAGACTTAGACAGTCACACAATAACAGTGGGGGTGATCAAGACCCCACTGACAGCATTAGAGAGATTGTCAAGGCAGAAAACCAACAAAGAAATTCTGGACATAAACTCAACACTGGAGCAACTGGATCCAATATGCATCTATAGAATACTCCACCCATGCACCACAAAATATACGTTCTTCTCATCTGCACATGGAATATACTACAAAATGTACTACATGCTCAGTCATAAAGCAAGTCTCAACAAATTAAAAAAAAAAAGAAATCATAGCGCCCGTATTCTTGGACCACAGTGGAATAAAAATAGAAAGCAATACCAATAATATTTCTCAAAACCCCATGCTTACATGGAAATTAAACAGCTTGCTCCTGAATGACTTTTAAGTAAACAACAACATCAAGTCAGAAACATAAAAAAATTATTTGAAATAAATCAAAACAGAAACAACATACAAAAATCTCTGGGATGTTGCAAAAGCAGTGTTAAGAGGAACATTTATAGTGATAAATGCCTACCTCAAAAAGTTAGAATGATCTCAAATTAATGATCAAACATCATACTAGAGAAAGTAGATAAACAAGAACAAATGAATCCCAAAGATAGAAGGAAAATAAGATAACTCTAATTAGACTTGAACTGAATGAAATTGAGACCCAAAATTCCACACAAAGGATAAATGAAACCATAGTTTCATAGTTGGTTCTTTGACAGGATAAACAAGATCAATAGACAGTTAGATTAATAAAGAGAAAAAAAGAAAAATTCAAGTAAGCACAATGAGAAATGACAAAAGTTGTGTAATGTCGCAGCCGATCACACAGAAATACAAAACACCCTCATAGACAACTATGAATATTTCTATGCACACATACTAGAAAATCTAGAGGAAATTGATAAATTCCTGGAAACACACAACCTCTCGAGGTTGAATCAGGAAGAAATTGAAACACTGATGAGACCAATATGGAGTTTGAAAAGTGAATCAGTAATAAAAAACCTAATAACCAATAATAATAATAATAATAATGAGCCCCAGTCCAGAGAGATTAACAGCTGAGTTCTACCAGAGGTCCAAAGAAGAGCTGATAGTAATTCTACTAAAACTATTCCAAAAAATCAAGGAGGGGGGATTCCTACCTAACTCATTCTATGAAGCCTGCATCACCTAATAGCAAAACCTGGCAAAGACACACACACACACACACACACACACACACACACACACACACACACACACTAAAACTACTGGCCCATGTCTCTGAAGGACACAGATATGGCCTAAATGCCACAGTTAAAAGTTATTTCATATTCCATCAAATTAATTCTCAGCAAAATACTTATTTACACATCAAATTTAACAACACATCAAATATTTAATTTACGATGATCACATAGGGTTAATTCCTGAGATTCAAGGTTGTTTCATCGTATTTCAACATATGCAAATCAGTAAATGTGATCCGATCACATTAACACAATTTAAACCAAAACCATATGATCACGTCAAGAGATGCAGAAAAAGCTTTCAACATAATTTAACATCCCTTCATGGTAAAATCCCTCGAGAAACTAGGCATCAGAGGTACATACCTCAAAATAATAAAAGCTATCTACAACAAACCCGTAGCCAGCATCACACTGAATGATCAGAACTGCAAGCATTCCTCCTGGAAGTGGATCAAGACAAAGAGGCCTTGTCTCACCACTCCTATTCAGGACAACACTGGAAGTGCTAGTCAGATGTTAAACATTTTTTTTTTTTCATATATTTGTTGGAAGCAAGAGGAAGAAACAAAAGCATCCAAACAGTGAAAAAAAATCAGACTATCTCTCTACACTGGTGATATGATTTTATACCTAGAAAACCCTAAAGGCTCTCTCAGTAAGTTATTAGAACTGATTAACAATTTAGCAAGGTATCAGGATACAATCAATGAACAAAAATCCATAGCAGTTCTATACACCAATAACTAAGAACCAAATCAAGAACACAATTCGATTTACAACAACTACAAAAGAAGTAAAATACCTAGGCATAAATCTAACCAAGGAGGTAAAAGATATCTGCAGGAAGAACTACAACACTGCTAAAAAAAAGGAACATTTGACAAAAATAAGCAATGTGAAAAGGACTCCCTATTCAATAAATGGAACTTGAACAGCTGGTGAGCTATATGCAGAAGAATGAAATTGGATACCTACTTTTTATTACATACAAAAATTAACTCAAGATGTCTTAAATATTTTAATGTAAGAACTAAAACTATAAGAATCCTAGAAAAAAACCTAGGAAACACTATTCTGGACATCACTCTTTGCAAAGGATTTATGACTCAGTCCTCGAAAGCAACTGCAACAAAAACAAACATTGATAATTTGGACCTAATTAAACTAATGAGCTTCTGCACAGCAAAAGAAACCAGCGACAGAGTGAACAGATAACCTACAGAATAGGAGAGAACATTCCCAAAATATGCATCTGACAAAGGTCTTATATTCAGAATCTACAAGTAGCTTAAAGAATTAAATAAGCAAAAGCAAATAATTCCATCAAAACGTAAGTAACAGACATGAATAGGCACTTCTCAGCAAAAAGGGATACAAGTAGCCAGGAAATATATGAAAAAAAAGCTTAATATCACTAATCATCAGAGAAATGCAAATCAAAACCACTATGAGATACCTACTCACACCAGTCAGGGTGGCTACTATTTAAAAGTAAAACAACAACAGATGATGGGAGGTTGCAGAGAAAATGGAATACTTACATACTCTTGGTGGGAATGTAAATTAGTTCAGCCACAGTTGAAATCTGTTCGGAGATTTCTGAAAGAACTAAAAATAGAACTACCATCTGACCCAGCAATGCCACCCAAAGGAAAATAAATTGACTGAAAAGACACAGGCATTTGTATGCTCATAGCAATACTCTTCATGATAGCAAGGAAATGGAATCAACCTAGGTGCCCATTGGTGGTGGACCATATAAAGAAAATGTGGCACATATATGCTACAGAATACTATACAGCCATAAAAAAGGAAATCGTGTCCTTCGTAGCAACTTGGATGCAGCTGGAGGCCACCATCCTAAGTGAATTAACACAGAAATAGAAAAACAAATATTGCATATTCTCACTTATAAGTGAGAACTAAATGTTGCATACATGTAGACATAAACTTGTTAATGAAAGTCACTGGGGACTACTAGAGGCTCCTAGCTGAGAGGGAGAGTAGCAAGGCTGGAAAAACCAACTGTTGGGTGATATGCTAACTACCTTGTTGGCAGGATTAGTTGTACCCCAAACATCAGCATCATGTGATATACCAATATAATAAACCTGTACATTTACCCCTTGAATCCAAATAAAAATGGAAAAATAACGAATGGCAAAATTAAAAGAAAAACAAAAAATATATTTTGCTAAATGAAATAAGTCAGACACAAAAGTACACATACTATATGATTCCACTTATATAAGGTAGCTAAAATAGTCAAATTAATAGAGACAGAAAGTTATATGGTGGGTGCCAGGAGCTGCGGGCAGGTGTTTGGGGAGTTAGTGTTTACTGGGTATAGAGCTTCAGTTTGGGAGGATGAGAAAGTTCTGGAAACAGATGGTGATAATGTTGCACAAAAAATGTGACTGTACTTAATGCCACTGAATTGTATACTTAAAGGTGGTTGCAACGGTAAGTATTGTATTCCATTTTTTTTTTTACAACTACAATAATAAAAGATATGTAGGAATTTGCCAGATGAACAAGATGGAAAAGGGCATTGCCAGTGAAATAAACATAATGAAATCTGAAAAAACAAATAAGAAAAGCATCTTTGATTGCAAAAGAGCGAATTGCAAATATCCAAAGTAATCCTTGCAATATAAATGACATTATAAATTGTACAGTGCAGTGCCTATGATTCATGCACACTGTACCTGAACCAGCTGTGAAACATTCATGAATCATAAACTCCTGTATCATCTTCAGAGCAAAAATGCATCCTATTTTACCAGAAATACTCATCAAAAAAAAAGGAAAGAGAAGTAAAAACCCTGAAATTTCTAGGACCTTTTGAAGATATCAGAAAAACAAATTAATACCTCTGACAGGACCTGTTAATGCAGAGGGTCATGCTGTAAGACAGTTTGCATTTAATTCAAACTGTTTTGGAATAAGATCAATTCTGTAGTGAGATCAAGGCAGCAGAAATTTTTCTTCAGGGCTAAAAATAATAATTCCTTGAGGCACAGACATTAAATTCCATGGCTTCTTGAAACTATTTTAAAAATGAGAAGAATGGATAAAGATTAAAAGAAAAAACATTCTGTAAGCTGACAAAACACCTTTTTAGACTTACACCCAATTCGTGCATTAGTCAAATGTGTATGTGTTTGTTTTGTCTTGTTTTGTTTTGTATTGTTTTCCTTCAGGTAACTGGAGGTGGCAACATTCACCTTCTCGGTCTGCTTCTCACCGTTTTCTATTTTCTTCTGCTATTTATCTCTAAGTGATTATACCTGTTACTGCAGTTTCCAGCAAGGAAAAGCCAGGAAAAGGAAAGAGAATCAAAGCACCAGAGTGAGTCACTTCACTGGTAGGTGGAACCAGAAGTTTTAAAGCAGTAGCAAAATTTATATGTTCTCAGTGTCAGTGGACACTTTCTGTATAATAATTTTATTTCACTTTTGTAAAGAATCATGAAGCAACCACAAAAAAATTAAATCAAGTCTTATCAAGTAGATGTTTGAAAGAAAAACAATGATTCACCTTGTAGGTAGATGTACTTTGCTATTGAAGAGATTGTGGGCAAGTCTAAGCAAAGCTGAAGGGAATAAGGAAATTTCGATCCTTAGAGAAGACAGCATAGAATAATAGTACAGAGAGTATAGGATAGAACAGCTTGCATTTGAATATGACATCTGCAACAGGATTCTATTTGACATAGGAAAAGTTACTTCTACTTGTTGAGAATATTAAAAATGAAGAAGCTTTCAAGTGCTTAGTGTAGTTCCTGGCTTATGGTAGCATCAATTAAAATTAGGTACTGATGCTTTTATTATTAATATTGATCACTTAACCATCTGTATCTTGAGCATCCAAAGTGTCAGTTTGTTCTTTAAATTGCAGGTGACCTTTCTTTCTCAATAGAAGAGCTAGTAAAATCATAAAGTGGATGATATTTCTTGGAATGTCTCCATTCCCCTGTATTCCTTTACATTTCACCTTTTTTAATCCATTATTGCAAATGCCCAGTACCTTCTTGTTCACCCTAAAATGTTTTATGAGTTTATGAGTTAACAGGAAAACAGGTTCCTTTTCGAAAATTGGAATAAAAAGAACTACCATTTATTATTATTATTATTTTTATTTATTTATTTTTGAGACGGAGTCTCACTCTGTGGCCCAGGCTAGTGTGCAGTTGTGTGATCTCAGCTCATTGTAACCTCCGCCTCCCAGGTGCAACTGATTCTCCTGTCTCAGCCTCCCAAGTATCTGGGATTACAAGTATGCACAAACATGCCCAGCTAATTTTTATATTTTTAGTAGAGACAGGGATTCACCATATTGGCCAGATGGGTCTGGAACTCCTGACCTCAGGTGATCCAATCCCCTAGGCCTCTCAAACACTTTTTTCTACATTTCAAACTCTTTGCAATTTACCTGCTATCTCATTTAATCTCCTCTTCCCTACCCTACACACAACCAACCTCCCTCCTATTAACCAACCACTTAAAATTCTGCCTCCTTATGTACTTTAAATACAAAGGATAAGATAGTCCCCATTATTTTAGCAAATATTTTTTGAATATATTCTTGACACGTGATCCTACTTGTATTTTTAACTAGCTAATGTGAGATACATCTTTGACCTGGTTAAATGTATGATCCCTTAATCCAATTTAATATAATAAACTAATGCTGCATTATAGGAGTATAAACATTTTTAAAAATATATTTTCTATTATAAAGTTGGCTTTATATTTTACATAAATATAATGGACACTTCCTGTTTATTTTTGAATGATTATTAATGTCATACTGAAAGGGTCAGTACATCCGACCTTTCACAAAAAAAGTAAAAGGTCAAATGTAAAAATTGTAGGCTTTGTGGTTCACACATGGATTCTGCATATTATTCTTCAATTTTCATCATTTGGTTCCATATTTTTGTTTGTTTACATGTTTCTCACAAACCTTTTAAAATGCAAAAAGTATTCTATCTTACTTGTCTCTCAAAATACAAGCCATTTTACCCAGGAACTGTACTTGGTCAATCTGTGCTTCACTATACATGTTCTTTGTTATTTTAAAATCAATACTGACATATTTCAAGTACATTGTTTTCACTACCACTCATTTTCAGATGTAAGTCAATAGGTTAACATAAATACGAAAGTAGCAGCCAAAAAAAAAAAAAAAAAAAAAGAGAGAGGGAGAACAATAAGAAAAACATTTTAAGTCAAAGGAAAATTGCCAGTTTTTATCTCCTCCTAATTCCCAATCCTTCACTCCTAAAGGAACATATTAAGTACAAAGAATGTCATACTTTTATTCCATTCGCCATGTATACATTTTTATCCATTTGGCAAATTATGGTTGAATTTCTCTTGGGATGACCTCACCAGTAGTAGGTGAATGGATCATTTTATTCAACACTAGTTCATAAGTGATTTTTCTTTTCAATCAGGCACACACTCACTGCTGATAACTGCATATTTTGACTATTTGTAGAAGTGCTAAAGGGACTAAGAATTTTACGGTAAATAAGCCGTGTTGGAACAAATATCAAGGCCTCGAGAATAGTATACTTTATAACTTTGCTCAACGCATAACGTAGGAAAATATCCAATTAGGAATCTAGAAATGGAGTGAGGCAGGGCCAGCTGAATATTTTGTTTGATATTTAATTGTTAACTCTTATAGTACCTTCATAAAGTTTCCAAATCTTTTCCTTTCTCTTGCTTTTGTTGTAAATACAAAAGTCCAAGCCCGCATTATATTATACTCAGTTTGAATATGGAATATCAACTCCTTAAGAATAAAATGAAACAGTCTAAGATGCTTTCAGGCTTTTGTATTGATCATCTCCATTTCTGTTGTGTAGTTGGTTTCATCAATGATGTCTCAATTTATGTCTATAATTGTTATTTTGCAAAACTGTCTCATTTTAATTAATATGATGCCTTACTCATTATTTTTTAATTATTTTCTTCATTATTTTGAAACTAAATTTGTTTCTAAGGACTGGGAACAAGGTGGGTGGATGTGATCATCTCACACATGTTCTTGTCTTTTTTCCTTTTATTTTCCCTCTGTTGCTGGGATAGAGAGGATGAAGAAAGAAAAAATGTATTTGTTAAAGGAATTATCTGTATTGAGGTTGCTCTAGGATTACTGTGCTAGAGGAATGACTCCCAGTAAATTCCACCATTAAGAGGCTCAATATCAAGCAACAATCCTATGAACTAGTGGCACCTTATGGAATTCTAATGTATCTTTTAGTTAATGTCCAGGTGGTAGCCTCGTCTTACATCTTTTTTTTTTTTTTTTTTTTTTTTTTTTTTTTTTTTTTTTGAGACGGAGTCTCGCTCTGTCGCCCAGGCTGGAGTGCAGTGGCCGGATCTCAGCTCACTGCAAGCTCCGCCTCCCGGGTTCACGCCATTCTCCTGCCTCAGCCTCCCGAGTAGATGGGACTACAGGCGCCCGCTACCTCGCCCGGCTAGTTTTTTGTATTTTTTTAGTAGAGACGGGGTTTCACCGTGTTAGCCAGGATGGTCTCGATCTCCCGACCTCGTGATCCGCCCGTCTCGGCCTCCCAAAGTGCTGGGATTACAGGCTTGAGCCACCGCGCCCCGCCAGCCTCGTCTTACATCTTGATGTGCATACTTCTCTTCTTCACATGTTGCAGTGTTCTTTATTTTATAATTTATAATTAGAAGCACAAACTCTGAGATTTATGGATCCAGGCAGGATCGATCTCACCTACAATACTGGGCAAGATCTTCAAGGGGACAGCTCATGCTTTCTTGTCAACTGCTCAGTCCACCACCACATTTCTCTCCAATGTTCTCTCCCCTGTTTTAGTTGTACTGACTCAAATCTAAGCAGCTATTCGATTAGAGTATTGAATGGTGATCTTCACTTTTTGGGTGAATTTCTCTTGGATTTTCTTCTCTCAATCTTAGCCAGACTTTTTCTATAATAACACTTGACTAGCTAAAATTTCAACCTCATCTATTTATAAAATAATGTTATCTAGTACTATCTGAGACCTCTCTTACTTGGATTTTTTAGAGTATTGTACTCAGAATCAGGAACTTTTTGAGATAAAATCTGAGAAATTAATAACTTTTGCTCAACTGTGCTTTATTCAGGTTTTTATCTGTATTCTATTCTATAATCTCCAAGTGAGGAAAATAGTCAATTCATATTTATCTAAAGTGTTTCTTCATAAGAGCCTTAAAACAAATGTATATATTTTTAAACATTAGTACATTTACCCCAATATAACATCACAAAATTAACCTTTGGAAAATACAGAACTAATGTAATACAAAACATTTACTTCCTTCCCAAAACAGGTAAAATAAACATAATAGTTCTCTACAGCCTAATCTAAAAGAATGTGATGTAGTGGATAGGGTCCTGAGTTTTTAATCAAAATGAGAAAAACTAATGTGACTCATAAACCTTTCTGTTTCTGAGTCTCATTCTTTTCATTTTCCTGATGATAACGATAGTAAGATCCACCTGTTTGTTTGGGCAGGTTAATGACCAAGTGAAATAATGCATTATACATTTGTCAAAGAAATATAGCCTCTTAAAAGAAAGTTAACGCAGCTGATGTTCAGTAACATATCTCGGTTTGTAAGTAAAAAATTAGAAATAAACTGAAATAAACGATCAATATATATTATGGTAAAAAGAAGTAATAATTTGAATTAAGATAACTTGTTGAACACTGATTTATCAAACTCTATGAACTAGCCCATTTTTTTTAAATTATAGTTTGTTTGTTATTAGAAAAACATTTCCCTAGATAGAAGCTGCTCCATTATTCTGAAGGGAAGTACAAATGATGAAAAGCAGAGCTGGAGATGATCCATGATGGACATACAGTGTGAGTAAGAAATATATATTATTTGTTTTAAATCACTGAGATTTTGAGTTTGTGTATGTATCCCTAATATGAGCTAACTATCCTTAATGATACCATAAGCAAAGAATTTAAAGTAAATAAACAGTGCATGACCCCATATTAAGTGCCACACTAAGTGTTAATTACATCTCCCTGGAGGTAAACAGGGGACTGGTTCCAGGACGTCTGAGTATATAAAAAATCCACACATTCTGAAGTCCCACAGTGGGTCTTATGGAACCCTTTGTATACAAAAGATTGGCTCTCCAAATAGGCAGGATTTATATTATATTTCTCAAAAAATCTGCATATAAGTGGATCTGTGCATTTCAAACTTGGGTTGTTCAAGGGTCAACTGTGTTACTATTTTATGGGATGAGACGGCAGAGATGACACATGGAGACTTTATGTCTAAAAAAGGAGAAATATGCAAATGGTGGTGGGGTGGGCCAAATGGAATGTGAGTTACATGAAAAGGTAATTTGGAAGGAAATAATGCTTTTGTGAAGAAGAGAAATACTTGAATATTTGAGTATAAAACATAGTTTTATTTAGTACCCTTGCCTCTCTTTAGTATGATAAAAATACATAAAAAATTCAGAGAGACAAAGGGAGGAAGCTGCTTGAGTGAACATACTCTGGTGATGTAAATACTTGAGGGAATTCTCTCTGTATTGGGTGGTGTGCTGATGAATGCTTAACAAAAAAACTTTGAAGTGAAAGACACTGATTCGTTGTATTTGATGATTTCTGTGGCGTAAGTATGCCCACCATAGCAATGTTTAGCTGGTAACAAGACGTAACTGCACACAGAGTCAGGAAGAGATGCACATGACTGGCTCTCATGATTTCGCCGTGGTCTGGCTCCAGCATTTGACTGTGACAAGTTTCACTGGCCGGTCAGAACTTTGCAGGAAAAACATCTACCTATAACTAACCCTGATCAGCATAACAGGTTTGAGAAAGCTCTAGTAATATTTTCCTCAAGTGAACGCTATCAATACAGCCGTCAGGCAAAACAGCATTCGTGCACTGAGGAAAATCACTGCTTCTTGAACAACTTTTAGATAGCATAAAAGGCCCATTCTTAAAAGCAGAAGTGGGAAGGGGGGAAACAAGAATTGTTGTCTGAAAAGAAATCACTTAGATCTCCATCAAAACAGATTAGTTTGAAGCCAATTTGCTGCTATCTTCAAAATATATTTCCTCACAAATTCTGTCTTCCAAATTGAGCAGTGAGTCAGCAGTAGGTAGTGCTAGAGTGTGAAAAGGATGAGGACGGAGGCAGCCAGGGTACCTCTAATGCATCTTCTTATTAGAAGACTTTTGAAGAGTAATTTGATGGAAGCTTTCCAACTTTTAGGTCAGTAGCTTAAATGCAGTCTCAGTTGATCATGAACAAAAGTGGGTGGTTAGTGGCCTGTGAAAAGTACTTTCATGGTATCACCCTTGTTCTTTCTAATAGAGACTGCCACTACAGTTGGCATCCTTTCTTTTCCTTATACCAGAAGCACAAAGGGTGAATAGAAATGTCATTTCAAGTGTTTTTTCAGCCTTTGTACCAGAGAAATTTGAAATATGAAAAAGACCAACTTCTTTTCATCTTTAACTCACAGGGAGAATTATTGAACTATAATATGTTTCCTAAATCTTCCTGGATTTTATTAAAATGAAACCTGAGCCACTTTACAAGTAAAATTATGTCTTAATTCATGGGAAGTTAAATTACATAAAGGCACATACTTGAGACATATTTAAATATAAAATGTATAATTTCTTGACCTGAATCTTACACATGTAAGATTTATTTTATTTTCCTTTTCTTTCTCTTATTTTATTCTTGCTTCAATAAATGAATTCCCATGAATATAAAGACAAAGATCTTATTATTCCATTAAATGAACATGTCTTCATATTTGTTTTTTTCTATTCTTTATCATTACAATAATTTGACTTTTTTTCTCCTAAAGAGACTGTAGGTTTTATTCTCTTTCTTTTAATTATTTCACTAAAATCCTCCAAATTTCCATATTACTAATATCTCTACCTTCATATAATTTTGTTTCAATATTAAATGATCAATTAAAGCAAACTCTCTCTAAGTACCTGGAGAAAAGCAACAGAATAAATATTAACGTAGAGACCCAAAGAAGTACTTGGTAATGCCAAGAAAATTTCAGTAGCTATTAGTAATCAGTAGGATATAACAGAAATCGCCGTTTTAGAAGTGATGAAAACTCAATCAACTGATTTTAAGCATCAATTACTTTCTATGGGGTTAGCTTTCCACATCTCAAAAATAAGATTGATGTGTTCTGTTATTTTTGCATCATTTTCAATACAAGCATTCTATGAAATCTTCACTTTTATATCACCCAGATTTAAGTGAGAGGGTGTTAATATTCGAATGGGATTTGAGCAAGATGTAGCTGTGCCTTATGTCATGTAAGCTGATGATAAAGATTGATGCTGGAATTTTCCTGGGTCAGTCATGTTAAAATCTCCCCTAGGCTTCAAGGCCACCTTCATGAATTCTCATATCAGCAACTTCTGCAATTCCCATGTAATATCAGAAGATAAACTCTGTTCTCTGAACATTCATGTATAAAACAATGCATCATCTTATGATTCTTATGATTGACATAGCAAAGTGAAAATACATCAACACCATATTTAGCCCAACTTGAAGCTGCATATTCAAAGATAGAGTTTTTCCTGGCCAAAGATACTTTGGTCAGAAATATATAAACAGTGAACACCAAGCTATCATCTTGCAAGTAATATATATGCTCATGAATCTCTAGCTACAAATAAAAATATCAGCTAAAACTACCCCCTTCTCATAAATGAATAAAAAACAGCAATTACAAGATTTGCCTATGGCCATGAAATGAAGTGGGGCTTGTCTCAGAATTAAAATGCCTACCATCAGCCTTTGAGTACAAAGTTAATTCCCCTATACAAGACTGCAGCAAAAATAAATCCAGCTGGAGAAAAGGCATACAAAACAGAAAATAATAGTCAGCTGCAGACTCTTTGGATCCAAAGTACAAAATATTCAAGTACGTGTTTCCAATCCCTTCATTCTCTCCTGTAATGATTGCAGCTAATCCCTACCAGCCAAATGTTAGTTCTTCAATTGTGGTGATCAATAGAATAGATTAGCTGTGGAAACCCTCCATCCATATTACCCTTGCTTTCCTTTCCAGATGGAACTTTCATTCACTAGAGTGGAGGCAGCATGTGAGGTTTATCCCTCCATACACAAATATAAACTCATTAAATGCCACGCTTGTCACTTTAGAATTTACAGACACACACACACACACACACACACACACACACACACACACACACACACACACACACACACCCCAAGGAACATACCTGTAGATTTAATAAAACAGCACCAACCCTCATGGCTTCACTAATTTCAAGGCTATACATCAGCTGTGGGAAGCGAGGAGGGCTTTGATTATTTGGTGGAAGCACTTCAATGTACACAGTGCAGATGGAGTGCCTGCAGAGAAAGAGAGGCAAACAAGATGGTTACGAATCTGCATCACATTTAATGTTAGACTGCATTGTTTATTCACTTGTTGGGTTTACTGGAGAAAAAATTTCCAAATTTCATGAAAAATAGTAAAGTCAAAATGAAAGGATAGAAAAATAAAACTACCACCAAAGTATAATGGTGCTATGAAATTATCTCAGTAAAAGAAAAGTAATTGCCTCCAGTATCTGTTTTTCCTACTTAGATGAATAGTGTGAATTAAAATGGAATACTATATAAATAAAGCTAATAAATTAACTTGCCTCGACTTCTGACTTTGTTTTTAATGCTTCTCTAATAGCAAAATCATTCTATAAACATCTGGTAATAAGAACTGTCCTTGGGGCTTTTTTCCTGTTAAAACAGCAGGGGGAGTATTGATTAAAATAACACACACAAAAAATTACGGGCTGTGTTTTACCCGTTCTGTTGCTAACGTCAATGGGTTACTGTAAGTGTATCTCAGGAGTCAGGATCATAAGGAATCCTATGTAAAATAGTTGCAAACAAAACTAAATATGTTTTAAAATCTTCTCTAAAAAGCAAAATATGATAAGCTAGGAATCAGATTTAATAAAGCCCTTATATTAACAGGAGCTTTTCTTAAAGGAAAAGATACCTTATCATTACAAGGAAAAAAAATTAGCATTGACATAGTCAACTTTTTTGATATCTCTGAACTTTGAAATTTTTATAAAACAAAACTTGAAGAAGCATGTTAGTCAAGGTTTGTAAGGTGGAAACATTGGCTGAAATATATCAATGAAATCTGAAAATTTATAAGGTTAGCCCTCTATTGTGAAAAAACATATGTGTACATACACACACACAGATATATATATACACAAATATATACACATACATATATACACTCATGCGTACATACATTTTGTACAAACATACCACCACTGCCTAAGATGTATGCTTTGAATTTATTTTAACAAAGTCATGATTTAGTTCAAAATACGTTTGTTATAATTTCTATTTGGGGATGAGAATATTTATTTATTTATTTATTTATTTATTTATTTATTTATTTATTTGAGATGGAGAGTCGCTCCGCAGGCTGGGCTGGAGTGCAGTGGCATGATCTCTGCTCATTGCAACCCCCACCTCCCGGGTTCAAGTGATTCTCAACCTCCCAAGTAGATGGCATTACAGACCTGTGTCACCATATCCGGCTAATTTTTGTATTTTTAGTAGAGATGGGGTTTTGCCATGTTGGCCAGGCTGGTCTCGAACTCCTGACCTCAGGTGATTCACCTACCTCAGCCTCCCAAACTGCTGGGATAACAGCCCTGAGCACCACGCCTAGCCTAGAAACTTCTTAAAGTAGTCCCAAACTCTTTATGACATGCTTCAATTAAAAGACATGGTCACCAAAAATATTTGTCTGAGTTTATTAACTAAACCATTCTACTTTTCAAAACCTTTTAAAAGAAATTCAGCCCGGGCGCTGTGGCTCACGCCTGTAATCCTAGCCCTTTGGGAAGCAGGTGGATCACAAGGTCAGGAGATGGAGAGCATCCTGGCTAACACGGTGAAACCCCGTCTCTACTAAAAATACAAAAAAAAAAAAAAAAAAAAAAAAAATTAGCCGGGCGTGGTGGCGGGCGCCTGTGGTCCCAGCTACCCAGGAGGCTGAGGCAGGAGAATGGCGTGAACCCGGGAGGCGGAGCTTGCAGTGAACCAAGATCGCACCACTGCACTCCAGCCTGGGTAACAGAGCGAGATCTGTCTCAAAAAAAAAGAAAAAAAGAAGAAAGAAAAAAAAAAAATGAAATTCAGAACATGGGCACTAAAATTTCGTTTTATAGCTTGTCACTTTATAATATACCTAAATTCAAGTTGTTTTTGAGCATATCATCAGTAGATATATAACAATAGAATAGTAAGCATAAAAGCTACCGTGACGTTAAAAAATTTCATGGTCGGGCGCGGTGGCTCACGCCTGTAATCTCAGCACTTTGGGAGGCCAAGGTGGTCGGATAACAAGGTCAGAAGTTCAAGACCAGCATGACTAACATGGTGAAACCCCGTCTCTACTAAAAAACACAAAAATTAACTGGGTGTGGTGGCCTGTAATCCCAGCTACTCAGGAGGCTGAGGCGGGAGGGAGAATTGCTTGAACTTGGGAGGTGGAGGTTGCAGTGACCCGAGATCACGCCATTGCACCACTCCAGCCTGGGCGACCAGGAGAAACTCTGAATCAAACAAACAAACAAACAAAAACAAACAAACAAAAACCTCATACCTACATTTATCATGATACTGTTCTAAAGTAATCTCACTCTAAATTGAAATATTTTAAACTTTTGTAACTAGTTAAAATATCTGTATTAATTTCTGCCTCTGATTTTATCTATTTAGTATCAAAATTTGCCAATAAAATTAATCAGATATTTCTTAAATGGATTCAAACAGATGATGAAATGTTGCTTATATAATTATAGTTATTAATGTGAACACGAAACAATGGGAAGTTACAAAATTTATAGTATACTGCAAAGATTCCCACTTCCCATGTTGTGAGAACAAAGGAATTGTCATTTTGAGGTAGACCTAACATCCTGCCAGGTGGTGATCTGACCCCAGAAGCAAGCAGCCCCAAGATGTAAAACATTTTCCCTGATATTACCCTTGAAGATCTTGGCTTATTTTAGCATCTGTTGTTGATCAAGTTTTTAAAACATTTTATGAATCTCTTCTCTTTCTTTTCTGTGATAGTACATTCTCTATGCATAACAAGTCCTACAACACTATTGGTAATAACAGTAGGTGAGTGATGTTGAACACAGAATTTGTAACCAGATATTCCTGAGTTAGAATTTTGGTGCTGCCTTCAGTGATCTAGAGCAAATCACTTCTTTCAGTTTCATTATTTCCACATAATAAATGTAAATAATAATAACAAGGTCATGATAAAGATTAAATAAGTTTATATATTTGTATATATAGGTACATGTATACATACATATGAAACATACTTTTATAATTTATTATTAATAAATTACTCAAAATAAGGCTTAAGATTACTTATTCTACTTTATGAATAGTGTAAACAATCTTGCATTTTCCTTAGTTACATCCTTTATAATACTGTAGATATTTTAATTGAATCCTTTCACTTGGCTAAATTCCTGCAAAGGCACCATACTCCTTCACCCCTCCCCAGCATGGGGTATGTTGATGTTAGAATTTGATCATGTTGTCTCATAATCTTTAGGGTAGGATACAAGAATCTACAATTTTTACAAATTTCCAAGGTTCTACTTATAGAAACTAGAATTTGAAGACCACTGCTTCACAATCTCATGAAAAGTAAAATACGTAGACTCACCTGTCTTTTTCTTTTAATCACGTCAGGAGAAAAACTCTATAAACTCACCTAACGTCTTCAATAACCCTGGATCCAAGAGACTTTCTCAATGTTTAACTTTTTTTTTTTTTTTTTTTTTTGACCTGGAACATATCTGTACTGCAGATTTGAAGCTTTCTTTCAAAAGCTAGGCCCCTTTCTGCTTCTGATATGCTTTAGATCTTCAGTTTACTGGTCAAGAATACTTTATAGAGGTTTTACAAGAATATCAGTGTCTTAAGGCTTCTGAAAGCATAGTTAAACTACACTTATTATACTTTTTTATTTCTTTATTCCTTTCCCTTTCATTATCTTTCCATTTTAGAGGGCTAAAGTGTGACAATACTACAATAAGGACCTTAAACTCGTATGAGGCACTTGGATATTTGTCACAGAGAAGAAAACGTTAAAATGCTGAAACAAAGAGGACTCTAGACCCAGACAGAACACAGAGACAAATTTTAGCTCAACAGGACCATCTCCTTGATCTGTCCTTACTCCTTTGCTTCCTCTGTTCTCTTCCACAATAATTCAAAAGCTAGAATTGCTAATTATGTTTTTTTTCCTTATTGGACGTGAATCTTAGTTATTTGGAGGAGATCATATCTTAAGGTCTTGCATTTTTCATCTGCAACATCCTGGCACATCCCTACAATGTGTTTAAATAAGCACCAGGCTTCTTGCGGGTTATTGCCTTTTAAAATGCTATCTCCTTTTTATCGCTGATGTCAGCACAGTGTCAGAGTTAGCTTTCATAAAATTGAATACCAATAGTATTAACAATAAAATAATAGCATTTGTGCTGTAATAAATAGTAGTAATTCAACAGCATCATTTAAGCACTTACTAAAATAGGGCAGTCACTATATAAATAAAAATACTTTATGCAAGCATTTTGTATTCACATTTTATAGCTAGTACTAAATGCATAACACTGAACATATATATGAGACAAATTTTATTTTTGTAATATAGCCAGAATGATGTAGATAAATCTCCATTTCTAAAAACGAACATCATAAAGCTTTATTATATTTCATCTGGTAATAAAGGTCAAAGTAGAACAAAAGAGGTAATATATTTCTTATATACTCTTGAAACCTACCCAATAGTCCCATAAATAGTTTTTTGTTTTTTGATAAACATAGAAATTGACCCATCTGATCTTAAAGCTTGAAACTTACATTTGTTTTATCTGAGCTCTTTTCTCAGGAAACAACCTTCAGACCTCCCAGAAAAAAGTATCAAAGAACTGAAACTCACCAGATCACCACATCCAATGTCACACCCCTCAATCGTCACACCCCTCAATGGTCATGATTGTTTCCTTGTCCCTCCCTAGCTCCTGTTTTCTTACACATTAACATTTCTTCCCTGCTATGTAAACACTAATTTTAGTCAGTCAGTGAGCTGAATTTGAGATTGTTACCCATTTCCTCAGCTACAGCACTGGATTAAAGTCTTCTTCTTTGACAACAATTATTGTTTCGGTGATTGGCTTTTTGTATTACCAGCAGCATAATCTAAACTGAACCCCTAGTGTTCCTGTGACAGATTTTGGTTACCTGACAGGAACACATTGCTTGTGTCTTGGCGGCCTTGAGCTGAGTGTCTCAGAAGGCCTCCTAAGCAGTTGCCCACCTGATTTTCACTGGAGGTGTTTCCGTTTCTTTCTGGCCTAACAGCAGCTACCCCCAACTACATTCCTGATTGTCTAGTCAGAACAGCATTTGAAATTTAACATCTGCATCCAGATAGATGAGTGTCAGTTCCTTTGTGGTCCTGGACAGCAGGATCCCCTCCTCTCAGTTTGAGAATTTTTTAAAGAAATTTTTATTTGTAGGTTGAACAAGCCCAAATGACTGAGAGTGGGAAGCACCCTGTGTTCGTATGGACACTTTTTGGGGATTTCAGTATGAACGCTCTTGGGAGCTTGTTTGTAATTGTGGTGTGTGTGTATGTGTAAGCAAGTGTGTATCTTTTGTGGGTACCAGACAGTGGGATTGGCTCCTCTCAATTTGAGAAATTCCTAAGAAATGTTCGTTTGTGGGTTGATTAAGCCCAACCAATAGAAAGAAGAAGCACCCCAACTGTTTCAGTTTGGACACTCTTAGGGCTCGTTTGTTGTTTCAGCTGTTCGATTGTGTTGGTGATTGTGCGTGTTTGATATAGTCAGAGGAAACTAGAATTCAGTAAACTAACTTTCTTTAAACACGGTTTGACTCCAGTATTCTTTGGAATCTGGAGTTTGCTATTGAATGGGAAAGAGTGACAGAGTTCCATGTATCCAGGCTTTTGCACTATTGCTCTAACCACAGTTGGGCCTGGTCAGTATGTGATGTTCTCTTGTGTCTCTTGTGGTGCTGATTGGTCCCAGTGTTCTTTGGAGTCTGGGGAGGTTTAGCCTTTAAAAATCAAACTGCCATGAAAACTGATCTACCCAAAATTTTGATTCACAGCCTTCACTGGATTATCTATTGGGGTAAAGAAAGTGTGACTATGTAAACCAGTGAGTTTGTATTGCTATATCATGGCTAGAGTTCTGAGGTAAAATGGATTGGATTTTTATGTGTGTTTATATGTATCTTAATGTGTTTATGTTCATATATTGTGGGTCTTTTTTTTCTTTTTTGTCTACGAATTTGGTTTATAAATAAAAGAGTACACATAAAATAAGTAAGCCCAAAGTATTTTTCAAGTTCAAATGACTTAAGTAAACCACAATAAACAAGCTGACTTTAAAATTTTTGATAAAATAAAAAAAGAAATGTCTTTAGAATTGTCAGCATACATTTTTGTCTGGGTTTTATATATGACTCTGCTATATATAATTGAGGTGTCACGGTTTGGCATAGAAGGTTATAAAACTATAAACCCAGCCAAAATAAAATGATCTTGGTTTGTGTACCTTCTTTGACAAATGAGACTAATTGCATGTTCTTAGCTGATTCTTGTGAGTTAATGGCAAAAATACCTATATATTTAATTTTAAGATTTAGTTGAGGACTTGACATTCACCAGCTATCAAAAAAAAAAAAAAAGCATAGTGAACAAGGAAACAGCTAACTTTAAATGATGGTGTCTAAATATTTCAGTTTTCAGAGTAATCTAGATAAACTATTAAAATGAAAAAATCAAGTACTTGTAAATTGAATAAATGTTGTAGGTAAACTTTTTGTGTAATTCAAAAATTTTAAATTGTTTTTGATGCTCATTGGGTGTCTGGGTCATTTCTAATTAAGAAAAAGTTATGGGGAAACATATTTCTAAAAACTGTGGAATGGATCTCATCTGTAAAATGCTAATATCTGATAGCCCAGAAATTCTTGCTTCTCAGGTGTTCACTAAAACTTTGTTCTCTAAAATTTAAGGCTACTAAGGGTAAGAATTCTAAAGAAGATGTGTTTTTATTGAGAACAAATCATTTTGTCTAGTTCAGAAGTTATCTAAATGTTAATTCAAATTATGGGCTTGAAATGGTTACTTACGAAACAAGGTAGAAGAAAACCAGTAAGTAGAAGAAAAAGAGATGTGAAAAAAGTTACAGATATGAAAATACATTTTTGGTAAGGAAGTTGATAATGAAAAAAAAAAAATTTTATAACAAAAGCTTTTGTCTGATGAATGTTTGTCCTAAATTAAAATAACTGGTTATTAAAAATAGAAAAGAAAGAAAATCTAGGACAAAACAGAAAGTCCAGGCATATCATGGATGGTCTGTGTAAGTCACATGCCATTTTTCTTGTTTCTCTGTGTGTCTACCTTCATGCTCATACAAAGAAAATACAAAGTTGTAAAAGCTTAGATAATAAAATATCCTTTGAAACTTGATAAAAATTGGAATACTTTGGCTAATTAACATTGTTCATAGTTAAAGCTCATATCTTAATGAAAGTAAAATATAAATTATTGTAAAGAAATACATTAGCAGTTTGGCAATTTTTAAAATATAGTTAAGTCCAAAGCTGAATGTAACATGGAGCCAAATTTCATAGTATATTTGCTATTCTGCATCATGTTCCTGAAGTGAATTTCTTAATTACAGAAAATATATAATGGTACTGCTGGACTTAAAGCCAGTAAATGTCAGAAAACTGAATCAGGAATAAAATATTCATCAGGTGAATTTTTTTTTGGCTCTGGGTAACACTGTAACCCGAGGTAAATTAAGTAGAAGAAAAATTGAGGGTTGGAATACTGTTTATTTTTGCTTCTTTTTTTTTTTTTTTTTTTTCATGAGACAGAATCTTGCTCTGTTGCCAGGCTGAAGTGCAGTGGCACGATCTCGGCTAACTGCAAACGCTGCCTCCTGGGTTCAAATGATTCCCCTGCCTCAGCCTCAGTCCTCAGCTGGGACTACAGGTGCTGCCACCACACCTGGCTAATTTTTTGTATTTTAGTAGAGATGGGGTTTCACCATGTTGGCCATGATGGTCTCAATCTCCTGATCTCGTGATCCCCTCTTCTCCGCCTCCCCAGGTGTTGGGATTACAGGAGTGAGCCACTGCGCCCGGCCTATTTTTGCTTCTAATTTTCATTTATTTGCTGTTTGTTCTACTTATACATACAAATATATACACATATACACATATATACACATATACACATATTTATATTTATACATATACACATATGTATACATACACATAATATATATATTTGTATACATATACATATATATAAAACTATTGATGGTTTTTAGTTTCTAATGGAAAGCTTTTATTTGGTTCTATGAACGGTCATTTTGTTTTCTATGTATCCCCAACAATTTATCATTTGCTCTATTTATTGAAAGTTTCTAAACTACCTTTGTCAAGCTTCAAAACATTGATGAAAGATAGCAGCTATTTAAATCTGACTGTTTTTTCTTACCTCTGATTATATTGCTAGCTATGATAACTTTAAGGTTCCTGGCAAAAATCACATAAAAGACTTATTTTTATAAATTCTAAACAAAAATAGTACATTACATATTTTGTCATTTGGAAAAGTAGATGAGAATAGAAGTGTTTAAATGATGTTTATTTCCAAGGTAATTCAATTCAATCAATAATTTGAGTTACTTCAGATCCTTTCCTTTAATAAAGAAAAACTGTGATATGGGTTCAAAGTTTTAATGTTCAGGAAAGACATTTCTTTAAGGAAATTTTTAATTGATTGGAATTTCTCTCAAACTACTTTAGTTTTGTTTATCATTATTAACATTAAGTGACACTCAACTGAATTAAGCAGTAATTACTTTAAAAAGTATGATACTTTGTTGTAAGTTTTGATCCAAATCCATTTATCTCTGATAGGCATTCATGTGGTACTTGAAAACAAAATATGTACTAGTGTTGCACTGGTTTGAAGACTTAAGTGGTGAAAGTTACTTAATTAGTTGTAAGTACTGTATCCAGAAGTGAATCTTAGAAATGTGTAATGATGGTCTTTTAAATAGCTAAAGAGAAATTATTGTGTGGTTTTCACTTTGTCCTTGCTTTGTTGTGTAGTATTTAAGTGAAATGACATTTCTTATCTTTATTCTGAATTTCCAAAACTGATATTTGCATTTGCCATTTTTCAATAATGGAAAAAAACAACAACATTAGTTGCCTTACTTTGAAAAGTTTGGCAAAGGACATATCAAAACTTTGATGCTTTTGGTCACAGTTCTGTCCCTGAAATGCTAACAATTAGAAATATGGAATGAATAACCTAACTGCTTTAACACAGTGGTTAGAAGTGCTGTAAGTAGTATCTGTTAAACTCCAAACCACTGTGTTTTAATTTGTGACATATTAGAATAATAGGCTTTCCGTAGTATAAATATCCTATTAACTAATCCTTGTGCTGTTAACTTACAGGTCTTTGAATCCTGGGTCTGAAGAAAGCACTGACTTCTGTTAAATTTTGAGCACTGATACTAGTCAAAGTCTCATCTTCAGACACAGGAGAAGGTGACAATCAAAATGAACTGCTTTCACGAGACACAGGGCCAGAAATTAAAACTATTCAATCCCTGTAGACCCAGGAACTATGGTGGAAGCTGTGGGTGTGTGAGATGGTAAGGGGCAATTTTGAAGGATAAACTTAGTTCAGAGTTTCTGTAAATTAAACATTAATATCAAAAGCACAATCATGCAAGGCCAGTGTCTGGGCCTATATGTCAGAATAACAGGGTTTTCTTGGAGCGTTGATCTGCTCTTTAATGGATAATCATAAAAGGCTATAAGAAGTTTGTGAAAATCTTATGGTCAAACTGATTAAAATTAGATAGATTTGTATATAAGATTTTATTAAAATTAGATTTAACATTAATAATATACCATACAAAGATAAAATTTGGTTTTCTCATTTGAATAAAATTTTCATGTAAGATATTTTTGTTCACTTCTTGAGGAAACTGCAGGGAAAAAAATGGAGAGGTGAGAGACAGAATTAGTTGGCCTCATGCTGTCTTAAGTTTTAGGTCTTATTGCTTAAGAAACAGTCACCTCTCTATCAAAAGGTAAATGTTTTTGTTTTATTATTTTGGCTAAATAAACAAATATTTTATAGTGACCTGTGATCATATTTTGTGTTATCAGGTGTCTTAAACCTTTCATATTTGACAGAATTTCCAATAGCAAAATTTCAAGTTCTAAATTCAGTCTTTTTGACCTCATACTAACCTTTCTGGGTATTAGTTTCCCTGAAGTTCAAGAGAGACATATAAGGCTTATTAGGCTTAGTTGTTACATTAGAATTATGAAGGAGACATTGTCAAATCTGAGGTGATGTTAAGCTTCCTTTGTTTAATATTTACAGGGATGGGTTATTAATTGAGGATTTTATGAGATTCCTAAAATTCTGATATGTCAATATGTGTTGTCAGTAATAATTATGATTATTATGTTAAATTGTTGTATGCCACAGAAATAACCAAATTTCTTTATCTACTATGTCTTTATGGCTGTCTTAAGGCTTTTGTCATCTACAATTATTATTTTGCTTTGATCCTTCTCAAAAAGTGACTTATAATCAGCTATAGTCCAGGGCTTGCTTCTTTGGTGGAGTTTGTGAAAAGGACTTTTGAATGCAGGTTAATGATAACTTTGGAGATTGTGCCATTGGGTTAGAGAGGAAAATTCCAGGGTACTAATTTAAAGGCTGATGTGTTCATAAAGATTGTTAACCCAATATGAAGCAGGGCAAGAACTGATTGCATGGACTAAACTAATGAAGGACTGAAATAATTTTTGTGGCTTTTATCTTTGAAATATTGCTGATTTTTTTGTTTTGTTCTTCAGAGTCTGGATAACTTTTTAGAGCTATTTATAACCTATAAAGTTATGCTTTGAGTTTAATAGGTAGAGAATACTTTTGTAAACAGAATTTGAGGCATATTTTTTCTCTGCCTAATTTCTCCAGAATAATATTCTTAATTGATGGTGATGTGTTTGTTTGCATACATTTAATAACAACATGTTTTCTTGTACAATGGGGATACAATTGGAGGAAGTGGTTATTTTCTCAGGGTTTTGACTGAAATGGCCTTGTGAAAGGTTCCAAGCAAGCCAATGTAGGACCTATATAAAAAATGATTCTTGTTGCACTTTGGGTGGTTAGTCAGGCTAAGCATATGGGCCTGAAGCTTATTTTGAAAGTAGATTTGTCCTGCTATGACTTGCCTTTGTTGGAAGTTGGGGGCTGAGGAGAGAAATACTGTGTTTCAGAAGAAAATGACACTATTAGATTAGCCTTTGATTTCTGGGTGACCATGAAATCACCTATAGTATAATGCTGCCCATGATGGCCCTCCTCAGCATTAAGCAGCCAGAAAGATTGACAACCAAATTCCCCATGATTGAGGAACTGATAATTAGAAAGGGGGGACTGAAACCAAACAAATAGTCCCATAGATCACTTTTTTTGATAAACATAGAAATTCATCCTTCTGGTCTTAGAGCTTGAAACTTACATGTTTTATGTAAGTTCCTTCCTCAGGAAACCACTTGCAGCCTCTCAAAAAAGTATTAAGGAAATGAAACACACCAGATCATCATATCCAGACAATGAGATGCTAGACCCCTCATTCATCATGACTGCTTTCTTGCCCCTCCCTAGTTCCTAGTTCCTACTTTTTTACACATTGTTACATTTTTTCCCTGCTATATATACCCAAAATTTTAGTTGGTCGGTAAAATGGATTTCAGACTGATCTCCCATCGCCTCAGCTGCAGCACCCAATTAAAGCCTTCTTCCTTGGCAATAATTGATCTGTCAGTGATTGGCTCTCTGTGTGGTAAGCAGCAGGACCTAGACTGAAAACTTGGTGTTTTGGTAACACTCTTATAATTGAAAAAGATCCTTAAAACAATCTAATTTGATTCTTATTTTACAAAAGAGAATTTTAAAATGGAAAAATTTAGCTCACTGAATCAAGATTATAAAATTAATTAATGATGGCAGATAAATACAAGGCTTCTGAATTCAAAATCTGCTTTCCATTTCTCCCTACATCCTAGAAGAACAAATGTTTAAAATAAATTGGAGAATTTTTACTTATCTATGTGTGAATATAAAACACTTTTTTTTTTTTTTTTTGTAATAAAGGGTGTTACCTTACAGGAAGCCATAAATAATTTCAAGTCTGAGGTTCAGACTATGAAATCACAATTTTAAATTATTAATACCATGAATAAAACTTCATCTATAACATTTGTTGTAAGAATAACATAAAATATGAATAAAGAAGAGCTTTGGAAAAATAGACTTAAGATACTTTAAGTTTGGAAATGATATAATTAAAATGATTAAAAAGACAACTTTTTGATATGACAATAGTAATTAGTAGTAATGAGATAATGTTCCTGGCTTATAGATGATTGTATTATCTTATTATTTTCTATTAAATATGTCAATATGTGCTATGAGGAGTCTATTTGTAATTCTGCATTTCTAGCTTGTTTCTAAGATGAAGGTTACAGATATTTATATTGCTTTTTCTGGTAGATATCAGACAGAAAAATTACTGCTTTTGTTTTCCTTTGTCTTCCACCGATATTGTGCTAGAAAAGCTATATTTACAGTTCAATGTTCACAGTTTCTATTCTCTTATTTTGGAAGTACATATAGAAATCTACAGGAGCAAAAACTTCAGACTGAAAACCAACATAGGAGGAAGGAAAAAACTTTTCAGAAGAAGTTACAGGGGCAGAGATTTCAGATCCAAGATGTATTTACATATAAATACCACAGAACATTAACAGACAGAAGAAAACTCACATGTCAATTTACAGAGCATTGAAGAAAAGAAATGTATGTTTTGTGGAACTAAAGAGAAGGATATAAGCGAAGCGGTAGTAAGAGTTAAGGCTACAGAGGTGGGATTCATGGGCTACACCTGTTGATAGAAACTTCGTCTTGACAATGAGGCTCAGTTGGTAGAGTTTAAGTTTAAGTCTGGTCAGCGTGACTGCAAGATGGGAGATGCCTTAAACCTCTTATTGGATATAAAGTCAATGTGAAGTTTGATAGGAGTACTGTTGAAGTGAATGTCAGGCAGGTAGGAAATAAACTCTTCCAAGTGTGACTTTCCACTATGTAGATGGCAATAGGATATGAGGTTAGAAAGAAGAAAAGTTATTGGGAAGAGACCTATCATCTGTCGATGACAGCAAGGAGGGGTAATGGGCATTATAATTATTTTTTGACATGAGCTTCAAAGGAAAACAAACTATTAAGGAGGAGGAAATCTAGTTTAAAAATATAAATGAGGATCTAATACTCCGCCAACCATATCTCTGTGATTAATGATGATCACATACCCTGCAAAGTTTAGTTACAGTCCTTCTGTCAAGCTTGCTGGACCTGGTGTAATATTGAGTTATCTGATTCTTGAGATTTCCTTTTTTGTTGTTGTTGTTGTTTTGTTTTGTTTTGTTTTTGTTTGTTTTTTTTTTTTTGAGACGGAGTCTCGCTCTGTCGCCCAGGGTGGAGTGCAGTGGCGCGATCTCAGCTCACTGCAAGTTCCGCCTCCTGGGTTTACGCCATTCTCCTGCCTTAGCCTCCCGAGTAGCTGGGACTACAGGCGCCCGCCACCTCGCCCGGCTAGTTTTTTGTATTTTTTAGTAGAGACGGGGTTTCACCGTGTTAGCCAGGATGGTCTCGATCTTCTGACCTCGTGATCCGCCCGTCTCGGCCTCCCAAAGTGCTGGGATTACAGGCTTGAGCCACCGCGCCCGGCCTGTTGTTGTTTTTTGAACTAATGTTGGTAAATTGTATCTTTTAAAAGAATCATCCATTTCTGTTTTCAAATTTTGCATACCTTTAAGCAAAGTTGTCTCCTATGAATCTTACTTTTTTCTATTTCTATGTAGTTTCCTCATTAGATTTTATTGTGTAGTTTTACTCGTTCTTTTTTTCTTGATTAGGTTAGATAGCATTTTATCCAATTAATTACGTCTTTATTTTTGTTGTGTCTTTCCAGAGAACCAGATTCAGACTCATTTATTTGTTTTATACATGTTTATAATACATTCATGTTTGATATTATACTTATTAATTATTTTGGGGATTTCTTATGTTTTTATTTGTTTATTTTATGAAGTATTATGACAACTATACCTAATCTTGATAGGATTTCTCAAAAAAAAAAATACAGACTAATTTTATTAAATAAAATATCAGCAAGCATATAATATCAGCTTATTTCAAGAGAAAAAAACATTATGTCCTAATATAATCTATACCATGGATGCAAAATAGATCCATCTAAACCATGGATGCAAAACAGGAGCTATAGTAAGATCAGTCACTATATCATTAACTCAAGAAGAAAAGTCATTACTGTCCTCATATATGATAGCTATTTATTTTATCTGAGAAAAGCACCATTACTATTTTTAAAAGTCAATAAAATAGAAATAGATGAGTATTTTCTTAATGTATTATTAATAGTTTTTAAAACCATAGACCAAACTAATGGGGTAACACTGAGGCAGTCTCATTCAAGTCACAAACGAGATAAGCATTTTTATTGAAAGTATACTAGGAAATGAAAGTAAAGGAAGAAAATGGAGGCCAGGCATTGTGGCTGATGCCAGTAATCCCAGCACTTTGGGAGGCCGAAGTGGGAGGATCAGTAGAGGCCAAGAGCTTGAGACGAGCCTGGGCAACAAAGCAAAATTCTGATTCTACAAATTTGTTTTTAATTAGCTAGGACTGGTGGCCTGAACCTGTAGCCCCCACTACTAGGGAGGCTGAGGTGGGCAGATTGCATGAGCCCAGAGTTTGAGGCTTCAATTAGCTGGGATTATGCCACTATACTCTAGCCTGAGAGACAGAGTTAGACTTTGGCTGGGGGGAAAAAAGCCTATTTGCAATTAAAACAAAAGATGTAGAAACAGATCAAGCAAGAAATGTACAGAACTTACATAAAAAGAGAAAAAGCCTGCTAAAAACACAAAAAATGCATGGACAAATGCAAAAATGCAAATGCAAAATGTTCTTGGATAGAAAGATTCAACATCAAACATATATAATATATTCCTAAGTAATTTATAAATCTCCTGTGTTCCTAATAAAAACACAGTTAACAAAAACAACAGAAACACTGAACTAGCTTATTTAAAGTCAAAGAGAAAATTTAACAGAATGAGAAGGAACATTTTGGAGGGAAAACAGCATTGAGGTAAGTTAGTAGCACCGGAGGATAGAGCATACTATGTAACCTTAATCATTAAAATTGTGTGGTAATAGCTCATAAAATATAAATAATAGAATTGAATAGAACATTTAGATCAAAATCAAAATACATAAGAAAATATATGATATAATAAATGCAACATCTCAAATTTGTGAGGAAAAGATGAACTATCCAATGTTGTTCATCTTTGGATGAATATCACAATGTATTTTGTGGGGACCAGAGATTATTTGACTGGAAAAAACTATGACTGCATTAATACCTCCTACTGTGTACTAGGATACACCCCAAATACAATAAGGATTTAAATATACAATATGAATTCACATAAACACTAGTAGAAAATTCAGAATAATTGTAATCTGGGCTTAACATACCAATATAAAAAACTGATATACTTGCACACATTCAAAATGATGCATATTCAGTGTTAAATATTTGTCCATTGTCAGTAAAAGAGGATAAATTGAAAAATGTATCAATAGTAGACTTCTTCCACAGTTTTATACTTATTAAGGAATACAAGTTTATCAATAATAGACTTCTTCCATAGTTTTATACTTATTAAGGAATATTACATAACTGTGAAAAAAATAATTTGAAGGATTTATTTAGTATTTACATGGAGAGGATCCCATGATACATTCATTGTGAATGGAAAAAAAAACTCAGCAAAATGAAGGAGTATATTAATATTTATTCATATTTTCTTGGAATGATACTGAAAATCTGGAAATAATAAATTAACAAAAGGGATTTCTCAGGTGGGAGACTAGAAAGATGTAATTGTAATAGCAGGAAATCTTTTAGCTCACTCTGTATGTGTGTGTGTGTGCGCGTGTGTGTGTGTGTGTGTGCGTGTCTCTGTGTGTATATACATATTTAAATATATATATTATTTTATATAATTATCCATACACTCAGAAGTTACTTTGAAACCCTGAAACATTACATGCCACGGACACATATGTTAATTTCTTTGAAGACAAGAGCCTTTCTCTCTCTGTCTGCAGCCTTACTTTTCCATAATACATTTGAAATATGCCTCTGATATTGTCCTTTTCCCACAATTTAACCAAATCAGTCTATGCATGCTGTTCCTGAGACTCTGGTCTCTCTGCTTTTCTGATCTAATTTAGATGTTTATAGGATAAAAGACTACTTGCCGCGGTTCTTACATTTAATTACAGGGTTAAATGGGCCCGATGAAAAGACTGCATTGCTTCTAATGTAAATTACCTTCTCTCTGCAGGAGGAGCATTATCCGCTGCTTGGACGGTGAGTGCATAAGTCCGTCCGACTATCATTTCCACCCCCGGAGCGATGGTGATAAGCCCTGTTGTTTTATTGATGATGAAGTCTCCCTGAGCCCCAACAAGGATTTCATATGTGATCTCCCCATTTGACCCTTCGTCTGCGTCGACTGCAGTGAGCTGGAATTGAAAATCACAACATAAATCCACTTAGGACACAACTTTTCACCACCATGTCATTTATTCCCCCAACAAAAGGAGCTGGCTTTCAAATAAAAAAAACAGAGGAAAGTTTGCTTGATATATATACTCTTGGGTGTTGTGTTTTGTTTTGTTTTGTTTTAAACTGAGGCTACTGTGTCCTGTTACAATACTGAAGCAATCACAAGAATAAGAGTGATTTTTTTTTTTTTTTTTTCTGTTAGGGTGATAAGAAATAAACTTTGGATCTTGAAGGTTTATCTTTATTTTAATTTAACAAAGGGAAAAAGAGGAAAGCCCTAACAGAAAATCAAATATGCCTATAGGAAATTTATTTTTTTTCCTTCTTACCTTGTGTTCTTGACACATAAACTCATATTAAAACAGACTGAACCTGGAAAAATGAAATAGGCATAGTCTGCTTTTCTTTCTCCCAACCTTCCTTTTACTCTCATTTTTCCTTCCATAGCTTTCTCCTCCTCATAGAGTCTCCTCCCAGAGACTCTCGTCTTTGTGTCCTTTTTGTTTGCAATTGCTCTAGGAGAGATTCTTAACTTGCACCCCCTGATTTATAAAGGACTGATAAGTCATAGAGTATTAACGTGTCAACAATCAAACAAATGCATCTCCCATTATAAGAATATCAAGGGTAACATAGCCCAAGAAATGTTTCTTTGAGGAAAGGAAGTCTATTTGGAGCCCTTGAAATTAAGCATGTAGACATCTGTATAACTAATTTACATATATCTATAATCATTTTGATGCAACTGATACCTAAAAGACTTTATTTGGGTTATTATATATGAAAAGATAACAATGATTAACTTCATCAAGCAACATTAAAGTACCAGTGATTTATTATATTAAAGGTGGCTCCTTGACTTGCTGATAAATATAAATTAAAGGAGAAAAAGGATATAAAGGGATTATAGTGGGAAATCTTATAGTAAGTATTTTACATACATCAACAGTATTTTCTGTATTTATCATACAAAACGTGAAGAATGAAAGAAAGGTGGTCTCAATTTACATGAGTGAATATAATTAAAAGTTTTCTGTGGAATAAAGAAAACACATGTAATTGTAGTAAATTAACATGTAGAAATGTTTTATTTATTTATATTTATATTTTCAGTACATTACTTCTAAAAGTAGTAGTTTTTATAGTTTGCAGACTCCTTTGAAAATATGGTGAAGATGCTGACATACCTTCCTTGATCAAATGTAAACATGCACATTTACCTTGAAACTGGAATTCAATTTCAGGAACACCATGTTAATTAATTTCCCATTCAAAAGTTCATGCTTAATATCCTCAATAAATGTAAACAAAGTACTTTATACACTGCACTATGCTGAAGGGGTTATATTATGCATATTCTATTTTTTATTATGTGTCACGCTTAGAGTGACAATGTCCACATAAATAGCAGCAAAACATAATTGAGAATGAAAAAGGAAATGGCATTAATGCAACTAAGTCCTGAGGCTGGGTATTTGGGGGTGGACAGATGTGGTTGCCAGAAGGAAAGGCATTTTATGATATGATTCTGGGACTTGTATAAGCCTGACAGGCATACTCCTAAAGGCAAAGGAGAAACATTTGCAGAAACAGTCAAAATGAATGGCATATATTTATAGAGAGCTATTCAAGCCAGACAAACTAATTCTCTTTTGTGTATAGATAAAATTAGAAAATTAGAGGATGGGGATAACAGAGGAGATATCAATTTTGATTATACTTAAATCAGTTAAAATGTCTCAGGAAATCTTAATTAAAATTTAGCTCAAATTGGATTCAATATTAACATTCTTCCTGGGACTTAAATTGGCTAAAGGAATGTAATGATAAATGGCAATGCATCAAGTTAAGAAAAGGTGTTAAGGAGTGTGCTTCAGGGATGTCAGCATTATAGCTGGACTTATTTAACATTTGCATAAATGATGTTGGAAAGGAGGATAAGCTGGATGATAATTACATTGAGGAAGGTACCCACCTGGGAGATGCTAGAAATACCAAGTAGTACTACAAAATACAGGAGACAGAAACAGCCCTTATGTTGCAGAGCTAGTCAACCACAGTTGAGCTAAGGTGTTCAAGGAACACAACTAGCTCTGCAGAAATTATTAGGAGGTAGAAAGTTTAACAAGTAGACAAAACAAGGATTCTATGTTTAAGTTACCTAAATAACACTATTTTTCAGTATTTTAGTACTAAATAAAATAATGGGTTATGAGTCAACATAATTTGCACGTATGCTAACAAAGATATTTTAAGGAAATTAATGGTAGTCCACCATCAGAAAAAATGAGCTGAGTACCGAAATCATAATAGTGTCTTCTTTGTAAGATCCTGAAAACTCAAGACCTTTTGAAGCATTTTACATACATCAACAGTGTTTTCTGTATTTATCATACAAAATGATACATCATACAAAATGGAGTATATCATACAAAATGTTGAAACCTCAGCATTGGCAGGAGAATCGCTTGAACTTGAGAGGTGGAGGTTGCAGTGAGCTGAGATCGTGCCACTGCACTCCAGACTGGCGCGAGAGTGAGACTCTTAAAAAAAAAAAAATCCAAAACCTCAACGATATTACACAGTAGACGTCCCCTTCTGAAGTCTATTAGACGATGTTGAATGGAGCTGTCGACACTAATTTTGGAGCTAAGCTATGGCAGGAATTTAATTCAATTATAGTTCAATGACTCTGTGACCAGTAGATAGTGTCTATGAGATGGAAATAAATGAAGCTCATTTCTAATTTAGTGGGGAAATCTGCATCCTAAATGAAAAGGGCATTTATTTACATGGGGAAGCCAACGTTTTGCTTACAAGTTTCAGATGAAAGTAAAAACAATTCTATGACTTTAAAGTGTTTATTGAAATATTGTGATATCTAAATGGTAAGAAATTGTGAGCTATTTTTTTTTATTTCTTTTCCATGATGTTTTATAGTTCTTTTCAGGAACTTTAGCCCTACCCTTTCATAATTCCTTCCTCTCAGTGTTTCAACATGAGCATATTCCAAATGTCCTCATATGTATCAGTCTGTTTTCATGCTGCTAATAAAGACATACCTGAGACAGGGCAATTTACAAAGGGAAGGTTTATTGGAATTCCACGTGGGTGAGGAAGCCTCACCATCATGGCAGAAAGTGAAAGGTGCATCTTATGTGGCGGCAGACAAGAGAAGAGAGCTTGTGCAGGGAAGCTCCCCTTTTTAAAACAATCAGATCTCATGAGGCTTATTCACTATCACAAGAACAGCACAGGAAAGACTTGCCCCAATGGTTCAATTACCTCCCACTGGGTCCCTCCCACAATACGTGGGAATTCAAGATGAGATTTGAGTGGGAATACATTCAAACCATATCATTCCAACCCTGGCCCCTCCCAAATCTAATGTTCTCACATTTCAAAACCAATCATGCTTTCTGAACAGTCCTCCAAAGCCTTAACTCATTTCAGCATTAACTCAAAAGTCCACAGTAAAAAGTCCCTTCCACCTAAGAGCCTGTCAAATCAAAAGCAAGTTAGTTACTTCCTACATACAATGGGGATACAGGCATTGGGTAAATACAGCCTTTCCAAATGGGAGGAATTGGTCAAAACAAAGGGACTGAAGGCCCCAAGCAAGTCCGAAATCCAGGGAGGCAGTCAAATCTTAAAGCTCCAAAATGATCTCCTTTGACTTCATGTCTCACATCCAGATCATGCTGATGGAAGAGGTGGGTTTCCATTGTCATGGGCAGCTCTGTCCCTTTGGCTTTGCAGTGGACAGCCTCCCTCCCAACTGTGTTTACGGGCTGGCATTGAGTGTCTGCAGCTTTTGCAGGTGCACAGTACAAGCTGTAGGTGGATCTAGCATTCTGGGCTCTGGAGAACAGTGGCAGTCTTCTCACAGCTCCACTGGTCAGTGCCCCAGTAGGGACTCTGTGTGAGGGCTCTGACCCGCTTTTCCCTTCTGCACTGCCCTAGCAGAGGTTCTCCAGGAGGGCCCTACCCTTCAGCAGACTTTTGCCTGGGCAACCAGGTGTTTCCATACATCCTTTGAAATCTAGGCAGAGGTTTCCAAACCTCAATTCTTGACTTCCGTGCACCTGCAGGCTCAATACCATGTGGAAGCTGCTGAGACTTGGAGCTTGCAACCTCTGAAGCCACAGCCTGAGCTCTATGTTGGACCCTTTCAGCCACAGCTGGAGTGTCTGGGACACAGGGCACCAAGTCCCTAGGCTACACACAGAACAGGGACCCTGGGCCTGCCCATGAAACCATTTTTTCCTCATAGGTTTCTGGGCCTGTGATGGGAGAGGCTGCTGTGAAGACCTCTGATATGCCCTGGAGATATTTTCTCCATTGTCTTGGGGATTAACATTCGGCTTCTTGTTACTTATGCAAATTTTTGTAGTTGGCTTTAATTTCTCCTTAGAAAATGGGATTTTCTTTTATATTGTGTTGTCAGGCTGCAAATTTTCCAAACTTTTATGTTCTGTTTCCATTATAAAACTGAATGCACTTAACAGCACTCAAGACACATCCTGAATGTTTTGTTGCTAAGAAATTTATTTTGCCAGATACCCTAAATCATCTCTCTCAAGTTCAAGTTTCCACAAATCACTAGGGCAGGGGCAAAATGCCACCAGTGTCTTTGCTAAAACATAGTAAGATTCACCTTTGCTCCAGTTCCCAAGAAGTTCCTCATCTCCCTCTGAGACCACCTCAGGCTGGACTTTATTGTCCATACTGCTATCAGTATTTTGGACAAAGCCATTTGACAAGTCTCTAGGAAGTTCCAAATTTTCCCACATCTTCTTGCCTTTTCTGACACTCCAAACTGTTCCAACCTCTGCCTGTTACCCAGTTCTAAAATTGCTTCCACATTTTCAGGTATGTTTTCAACATCACCCCACTCTACTGTATTAGTTAATTTTCACGTTGCTGATATAGACATACCCGAGACTGGGCAATTTGCAAAAGAAACAGGTATTGGAATTACAGTTCTATATGGTGGGGAGGTCTCACAATGATTGCAGAAGGTGGTAGCGGATAAGACAGGAGATCCTGTGCAGGGAAACTTCCATTTTAAAAACTAACAGATCGTGGGAGATTTATTCACTATTATAAGAACTGCAAAGGAAAATCTTGCCCCCATGATTCAATTACCTCCCACATGGTCCCTCCCACAACATGTGGGAATTCAAGATGAGATTTGGGTGGGGACACAGCCAAACCACATCACCATCAGTCACCCATGCTGCCACAAAATAATCTAAGTTTCTCCTAATGTTTCCTTTTAAATTTTGGCTGCAGTTTACTACTCTCTTCAACTGCTCTTTCCTGGTTCTGAGAAAAAAAAATACAGCTTGATATAAAAGGACAAATATAAAGAAGATTGAATTGTACATAAGCTGAACAAAAACATTCAAATTGGAGTCTCAAAAATGACACACAGAATTAAAGCCACAGTTGATATAAACCATATACAAGAATATAAATTGTAATGCAAGAGTGTAAATGTGGTATTTATATGAATAAATATATTTTTTATTAGATGTGAATTATGGGCCCAGAGCAGTGGCTCACGCCTGTAATCTCAACACTTTGGGAGGCCGAGGCAGCCAAATCACGAGGTCAGGAGTTTGAAATCATCCTGGCTAACACGGTGAAACCCCATCTCTACTAAAAATACAAAAAAATTAGCCAGATGTGGTGGTGGGCACCTGTAGACCCAGCTATTAGGGAGACTGAGGCAGGAGAATGGCGTGAACCCGGGAGGCGGAGCTTGCAGTGAGCAGAGATTGTGCTACTGCACTCCAGGCTGGGTGACAGAGCGAGACTCCATTTCAAAAACAAACAAACAAAAAAGTGAATTATGGCTTAATTTATAATGCATGAATGTGTTGATCATTTGATGTTTTTGTCTCTTGGGCATCCTTGGCTCTGGCTTCCAGTAAAAGTCCCTTATTTTCCTTTGGGGAGCAATTAATTCTTTTCACAGTCCACGTTTGGATGGAGCTGACACTTAGCTCCAGTGATAGGCATCTCATGCCTGGAAATTGTTTGGCAAAAAAAAAAAAAAAAAAAAAAAAGGAAAGTTATTCAAATTGGTATAGTCAAGGTGACTCCTAGAACTACTGGAAAAGAGTGTTTTTTTTTCTTCCTCTAAGACTAAACTCTTAAATTAATATCTGGTATTTCTGCTGGTTTTCTGGTCTTCATTGGATGTACTTAAGACTGAGACCCACACAGAAGAAGACATGTCAAGAAATAAGCAGAAAACATCACTCACGACATGGTTTCTGTTTATGCCTGAAGCCAAATTCACCACTTTCGGATAGATAAAAAATCAACATATTTTTAAATGCTAATTTATTTTGAAATTATGTCTTTCAACCATAAGAACTGTAACTATTATATAAAATAGTTTTATTGTTAACTACTCTTCTTGGTTTGCTTTTTGATTATTTTTCTAGGATTATTGTGCTTTGAGATCTTGGTATAAGATATCATGTAATCATTAATACAATAATGTAATACATAATTATTCATTATGATAGGCAAAGATATTGCTTGAAAGTGGTAGAGTTGCCCCTGTATAGAAATAATACTGAATTACTCAGTAAGTAATAAAAATACAGATAAATTAACTAGTAAATATTTCCATCAAGAGAGGACAGATTCGATTTGAGGGAAATATTTAAATGAGCATTACTTTGTTTTTTTCTTCTTCATAATTTCATGGATAGAGGATTCATTCTTACAAAGATATTAGCAACCTCAGCATATAATATTTTTTCTTTATTAAGATGATAACTTTCACCTTTTCACTTAAAGGAAGTACTTTCATAGCTTCTCTTTGATATATATGAATTGCCAGAATCACTACTCCTGTGCTTTGGGACCATTGTTATGTAAAATAAGGGTACCACCACAGGTAATCTAACAGAGATAGTTTCTAAGTGACTCATAGGCAGGGAGTATAGATGTCATGGAGATGCTGGAAAAAAGGATGATTCACGCCCCCCAGCTGGGGACAGAGTAGTACACCTCAAGATTTCATCACACTACTGAAAACGGAACACAATTTAAAACTTTGGAATTGTTGATTTCTAGAATTTTCCATTTAATGTTCTCAGAGTATAGTTGACCAAAAGTAACAGAAACCATGGAAAGCAAAACTGAGGACAAGGGGAAAATACTGTAAAAATAAAAATGAAGATATTTACCTCACAGCATATATAAAATTAACTCAAAATGCATCACAGACCTAAAGGTGAAAGCTACACTATGAATATTCATAGATATAGGAGAAAATCTTTGTGAATTTGGTTGGTAAAGATTTCTTAAATATAACAGTAAAAGTATAATACAATAAAAAAATAAATTAAACTTCCTCAAAATTAAAAGCCTTTTCTCTAGGCCGGGCGCGGTGGCTCACGCCTGTAATCCCAGCACCTTGGGAGGCCGAGGCGGGCGGATCACAAGGTCAGGAGATCGAGACCACGGTGAAACCCCGTCTCTACTAAAAATACAAAAGTTTAGCCGGGCGCAGTGCCGGGCGCCTGTAGTCCCAGCTACTCAGGAGGCTGAGGCAGGAGAATGGCGTGAACCCGGGAGGCGGAGCTTGCAGTGAGCCGAGATCGCGCCACTGCACTCCAGCCTGGGCGACAGAGTGAGACTCCGTCTCCAAAAAAAAAAAAAAAAAAAAAAAGTCTTCAATCCATCTCCATTTCTTTACAAAGTTTAGGTCTTGATTATTTGTTTATTTCTTTCTCTTTTAAAACCATTGTATATTCCTCTGCTTTCAGAGACTTAACTATCAGCTCCATGAACTCCATGCTACCTTTGTAAACCTACTTCTTCCTCCTATGAATGGACAGGTGTGAAAGCTCGTGCAAGCAAACAAAAGCCAGACCCATGGATGAAAAGCAGAATTTAATGAGCAAATCCAACTATGAAAGGCTGTCTGAGTTAAGAAAAGTAATAAATAGAAGAGAAGTTGAAATTGTGGAATATAGAATGGACAGCACGCAAACAAAGATTTCAAGATAAGATACCTTCATATTTTCCTCTGAGAGAACATTTCATAGCAACAGTATAATCTTCTTAGCAGCTCCTTTCAGATGTGGTAATGATTAATAGCCAATGCTGGAGAATTGCACAGATGTGGCACAAATCAAGGTACAAGATATACTTGAGAACTCTACTGGAATCATTTTGGGTTAATGTCTCCTTATGACATGCCAGAATATGAGATAGGATTGTATCACTTGGGCCTTTTATTGTTGGTTATACTTATCCTAATTTTACATTTGAAGCCTTGAGTTAAATTCTAACTTTGACCTTATCTGATATGCAGTGGCTGGCAGCAGCCATAGCTTATACATGTATAGCTATGCGTAAAAATGATATCACTTAAGGCATTCTTTGGTGGTTTCCTAGTATGCCAGAGTCTATTTTTCTTTTTTGCCTCACCAGATGTGGTTAAGAGTTGGATGAAATATAAATAAATGTTTATGGAATCAGAATTGTAAACAAGAAGGTGAATAGTAAGGTTACATGGTGATCCCATATCACTGATGATTTGTTCCTAGAAATTCTCAAGGGCAATTATAGGGATCCTTTTGCACACTCAGGTTGAACTTCACCTAGAAGTAGAATATGCCTAATCTACAAGCTTCTGGGAGAAACTATACTTCTGTATGCACACAATATAATTTAATAGTATCCATACCATATATACTTAGATGAAATGTATTAGTCTATTTTCACACTGCTATAAAGAACTACCTCAGACTGAGTAATTTATGAAGAAAAGAGGTTTAATTGACTCACAGTTCCACAGGCTTAACAGGAAGCATGACTGGGAGATCTCAGGAAATTTACAATTATCACAGAAGGCAAAGGATAAGGAAGTGCCTTTTTCCCATGGCAGCAGGAGAGAGAGAGAGAGCGAGAGGAGAAGTGCCATACACTTTTAAACCATCAGATCTCATAAGAAGTCACTCACTATCATGAGAACAGCATGGGAGAAATTTGCCTCCACGATCCAATTACCTCCAACTAGGCCCCTCCTGCAATACTAAGTTTCACGACTCAAGGTGAGATTTGTGTGGGGACACAGAGCCAAACCAAAACCAGAACAATCCTTGAGTCACCTTAATCAACACTGGACAGAAAGTACTAAGAGGGATTTTAAGTTCAATAAATTAGTTTATTGAATCAAGTAGAGATGGCTTTTAGGCAAACATATTAACCCAAATAAGCAACGTAGGGAACATTCTTTTTCAATAACTTGACATTACTCAGGAATGATTACTGAGTAATCAATGATTACTGAAACAATTATTATAATAAACTCTGATGTATTTAAATGGTTCTAGTTTGATATACTAGAAGATCAAGTCAGGAGGGACATATCTCTGGGAACTATGGACAATCTAAACTATACCAAGATGTCATTTATAAGTATAGGCATTATCAATCTTCCATCACAGTCATATTTCTATGAACTAGGAAACAAACTTTTCTTCTTCATGGTACCTTTGGTGAGGTTTGGACAGCCTAAGAATCAATGATGCATTGCTTTATAAAAGAAAAGTGACTGGTGTACTGCATTCATATGCAGAAGCTTTTGCAAGTGAAAGTTTATTCCTAAGGGATGGTTTATGGTTATGCTATCAGACCAGATACAGAATTGTCTGAGAAAGAGTACCTAATGACTACTCTGATAAGGTAAAATGCATGATATGTAGGAAAAGTCTATTTTTTGCTAGGAAAGTTGAGAAAACAATATGGTGATATTAAAGTGTGCTGTGTTAAATATTTCATCTCTCTGCCTCAGCTCTATCATGTAATAAGGGATATTGAAATTCATTTATGTAGTTAGATAAAAATGAAATTTGAGTGCATATTGATCTCTAGGACAGAAGGATTATTTGGACAGGCAACATAAAACTTACAAGCTAGGTAATCCTTATGTAGAAAGATTTGCCAGAGAAATAATTGAATTTACATCTGTAAACTAATATACCCAGTTCAATGTCTCTATCAACACTTACAAAAAGGCAGAAGTAATAGATGATAAGTGGAAAAAAACAGTCTTTCAAATGTTAAAGAAATGTCAGAACATTTAGGTGAATCTATCTATGGTTGTTAATTTGCTTTGTAGAGGGAATTTCAACTTCTTACTGTATGAAATATGCTCTGGTGATAGTGTTTTAACGTCTATTTTTAATGCACTAGATATTATAGAAGTTAGTGCAACAAAAATTTTAAGAAGATTCCTCAGAAATGTGTAGCAAGTGGGTAACACATACTGAGTGCAGATGACTTAGAAGACATAAGATATTATATCTAAAGGTTATAAGACTTCTACTATGCTATTGCCATAAAAGCTATATTGTTGCCTGTCTATTATCCTTACTTAAAGCTAAATCAACTTGGAACTGTGTGAGGTCCACTGAGTCTCTCCAGGTTGGCATTCAGTCTGAACTTAAGGTTGCTGCTCATTAAAATATCACTGGAAATTCACTATTCAGTGTGATTTCTGATGGGAAAATGATATAATGGGTTTGCTTTTATGTTTGTTGATTTCTTCATGTGTCAATACAATTCAGGAAGTTCTTCAATAACTCCTGCCAGTCCAGCAAATTGGGCATTGCAAAAGTATTTATTTTCAGATTTATTATCTCTGGCCTTAATGTGAACGAGTGATGCTTTAAAGCTAAAAAGCATAACAGGCTCCCAGTTTTCCCCCCTCTCTTAAGCACATCCTAGAATAATCCAAGATAATGGGCACCTCAGTAGAGTAGGTGGTTGGCAAATTTATCACTTTGGGTGTATAAGCTGGAAAAAGATATTGACAACATTAATAATAATATGATCATTAAATATTCATATGAATGAATAATTGTCACTGAAGATAAGTCTTCCATTTATTCATTTTTCTTCCCAATAAAAAGCCAAGAAATAAAACAAAAAGAAGACGACTTTAAAGCATTTCTTTTCACTGCCTGATTATTTAAAGGGCTTGTTTCTTTTCTGCAGCAATTTTCTGATCCTTTTGTAAAGGTTCATTGGTTCTAATTACTCAAACTCTGAGACTGGAAACTGGAACCTTAAGTGCTCTAATGCTATCAAATTCTCTCATGCTCAACTTATACTCTCAAAAAAGGATTTCCTCAAAGTTGACTTTCATCAATTTCCATCTCATTAGCTTTAATTACTTTATTTAAGGACCCAGTCTTTCATACTTCTTCAAGAAATCTCATATTGTATGCAAACTACTCTACTATGCAAAGTAGCCGTCTTAAATTAATTTATAAATAATTGCATCCGTTTATTCAGACCTTAATTTGTACCAAATGTCTGACTCTGAAAAATGAAGAGTGGAAAAGAAACAGAAAGAATAACTTCTGTCAAACAGCAGGTGGTCTAGGAAAGGAGATGAGAGAGAAACTTACCTTTAATTGAAATGCTGCTATAGAAACATAAAAATACATTACAAAGGTACAGAGAAGCCTGTCATGACCAAGGGGCTGAGAGAATAAACCAACATATATTTGGCTTAGTTAAAGAAAAGCAAATCTTTTAGCATTCAGTTCTTCTTCTCTCCAATGGCAGTCAAACTTGTATCTTTAAGGCCTCATGCCTTTGGCCATATCATTTCATCTTCAACATCATATCTTCACCTGCCTATCTGAGTACTAAACATCTTGAGAGATTCATGAAGCTCTAACAGATCATCATCCCCACTCACTTTTGATGAATTCTCATTAGTGCTCTTAGTCTTGCTCATCAAATTTAACAGTTCAATAATTGCGACATTTTCTGATTATTTCACTGTGAAGAAGGATTCTTTCTTGCCAAATATGGTCAACTTCTTGAGGATTAGGACTGTGCCTTATTCATTCTATGTATTTTTCAGAGCAATTAGTTTAGTACGAATCGCCTAAAAATCTGTGAAGAAGGATTATTTCTTGCCAAATATGGTCAACTTCTTGAGGATTAGGGCTGTGCCTTATTCATTCTATGTATTTTTTTCAGAGCACTTAGTTTAGTACGAATCACCTAAAAATCTGTGTAGATTAAATTATAATCTAGCCAAGAAAGTAATACAACATGCAACATACATATATTAGGAATTGCACAATAGTGTTTTTGTTTGTTTGTTTCCTTTGCCAAACTGGATGAGCAAGTGTACTAGGGTTTTAAGAAATCCCTACTGCTCTATTTAAATGTTCTTTTTCTCCCCTAAGATCCCCTGTATTTGAAATATCTCAATATCCAACTATTTTTATTTTACTCAGATGACTATGCTTGGACATTATAACAAAATTTACTACCAGAGAAAGCTGAAAAGAAAGTGAGCTCTTTTGCAGAACAGGTGAATAAAAGCTAAAACTGATCAAGGAAATGTTTTATTTATCTTAGGATAGGACACATAATAAAGAAAATAGTATAAAATATATTTTTCATTTTATTTCTTCTAGAGCAATATCAAATTTCAAGTCAAATATCTAGTAAACCAGCAATATATAGAACCATAAGTATGAGCGTAAATATTGCAAAAATTAAAAATACACAATTTACATGATTGTAAAACAATCACATATAAATAAGCAAAAGCTTGATAAAAAATGCAAGCACCAGGCCGGGCGCGGTGGCTCAAGCCTGTAATCCCAGCACTTTGAGAGGCTGAGACAGGTGGATCACGAGGTTAGGAGATCAAGACCATCCTGCCTAACACAGTGACGGTGAAACCCCGTCTCTACTGAAAATACAAAAAATTAGCCGGGCACGGTGGCGGGCGCCTGTAGTCCCAGCTACACCGGAGGCTGAGGCAGGAGAATGGCGTGAACCCGGGAGGCGGAGCTTGTAGTGAGTGGAGATCGCGCCACTGCACTCCGGCCTGGGCGACAGAGCAAGACTCCGTCTCAAAAAAAAAAAAAAAAAAAATGCAAGCACCTAAGCATTAATTATTGAAATTGGACAACTTTCACTTGACAAAAAAATGATAGATAAATATTAAAGTAAATAATCATGTTTACAAATAAGTTTTCTTTAAAAAGCTGTACTGTTAAATATATCAAGGAAAGGGGATAATGTCTGAAAAATAATATAAAACCTAAATATGCTTTTTCAGTTATACAAATTCAAAATGCAGGGAATTGTGATTACTATAATGCTAGCATTAGCATTTTCTCCAAATTTATAAAATGGAAAAGCTTACTCTAGACTATATGGCCTCTGCCGTTTTAAGATATACTGAAATATGTGCTAAACACTAAATAATGTTGAATTTGATGATATGTCATATTTGTCATGTATTATAAAACCAAAATATAGTTTGCCTTTCTGCATTAGTAGTCTAGTGATTACTTAAGGTCATAAACTATATGTTGATAGTTTCTTTATTTCTTATGATTTGGCATCGTGCCCAATACTTCAAATGCTCTACACAATAAATAATTTTCAAATAAATGTGTTAATCAACTTTGCCTCTTTAAAATCATATATAATTGACCTATGTTTTCAGTCAGTTTAGCATCTCAAGGGCCTTTTTGAAATGATTCTTCTGAATAATCCAGTTTGGAAGTACTATGTTCTAGGGATACTAATATAACCGTAGTTTAAAATATTTTACTTTGTAAAAAATTTAAAAATGAATTAACCTGAAATATAAGTAATTCCCCGTGATTCATATATAAATTCCTAATACATATTTTTCCTACATCTATTAGTTACTTTTATCCATTTATTCATTTAACAAATATTTATTAAAGGTCAATGTGCTGGGACTGGGTAAGATGTTAGGCATACAGTAGTGATGGAAAAAGAAGAAAAGTACGCAAAAAAAATTGACAATAAGTTTACTCCATTTGAGCCTATAATTAATTAAGTGAGGGAAACAGATAGTTTAACCATATAATTATAAATTTTGAAATGTGCTGTGAAGGAGAAATTAGGATGCTCCAAGATAATAAACGGGTAACACTGAGAAAAGGAAATCATAGAAGGCTTCTTTGAGGAAGTGGCATTCAAATTAAGACCTAAAAGATGGAAAGCATATGAATAAAAGTTATCCCCTCACAGTGGGAGCATCATAACAGATAAGAGAGGGGTAAAATGCTAAGTGAAGAAATTGAACACTAATCCAGTAATCCAGGATGCAGATTATGAACTTTATTTTGATAGCAGTAGAAAACCATTGAAAGGGTCAAGCATGCTAATTATTTGATGTGATTTCAAATTTAATATAGTCCTCTGGCTAATGAATGAAGAAGAGGGAGAGAGGAGACATAAATAATGCTCCAAGAAGGACATTTCACGGGTTTAGGTGAAAGTTGATGGTGGCTGTGAAAGAAATACAGGTAGATGTAGTAAATAAGTATATGAGGAAAAATTGATAGGAGTTGATAATAGATTGGAGATGGGAGTAAATGAGAATGTATCAAGAATAACTTTTTCCAACCAAATGGAAGGTGTTGCTATTTTCTATTTTTCTTTTTTTTTTTTTTGAGACAGAGTCTCATTCTGTCACCCAGCTGGGAGTGCAATGGCCCGACCTCGGCTCACTGCAACCTCCACCTCCCGGGTTCAAGAGATTCTCCTGCTTCAGCCTCCTGATTTCTTAGATGGGGAATATAATCCATCTGAAAAAAATTCAGATAGTGTAATCAAACTTGAAATTTGATTAGAGTTCTCAGCATGAGTGAATAACCTGTATAAGTTCAGAATTACATGTTGGTGTATATATTTCAATTGTAATACAAATAGATTTAGCCAAGATATGGAATGGTCTTTAGAAAAAAATAAAATGTTTCAAATATCAAAAATAAATTAAAATTGTGTATTAATGTAAAAAATAGGTCTATATTTTTGTAAGCTTTGCTCATCAAGTCTTTATATGGTATTTGCTGAAATACTAAACTCCATCAAGACCTTAAGTAAATATAACCCTCAAACTTTAATCATGACATTATACACACAAACCAAAGAAAACAAAATCATTATTTGAAACAAATTGTCGTCTACGGCCATATCAGTCTGAACCCTCCCAATCTTGTGTGAAATAAATTGTCAAGAGACACTAAAATACTATATAGTTTTATCTTAAACTTGAATATTTGAAATTATAGAAACAGAATTTAATATGTAATTTTATGTTATGTACATGTGTCCTCCACAGTGCACTAAATAACACACGACACACAGAGATATACACAGATAAGGTAACAAATATTAATAAATAATCCTAAGTGCTTTACATAATTTATGAGAATGGTACAACAATAGCAAGTTACCACATATGCAGCATTTGCTAAGCACACATGTGATAGTAGTTTATATAATTAGTTTAATAATCACAACACTCTTGCGAGGTTGATACTATTATTATTACCATTTTAAAGACTGGAAAACTGAGGTACAGAAGGTTATGTCACGTAATAGTACAAAGTGGCAGAAAGAAATGCAACTAGCTAGCCTGCCTCCCAATTTTATTGTCTTTAAGTTGGATTCCACATCTTCTCTGTCACTTAAAACCCTTGCTAATTTGGAACAGTCATCTGTCATTATATTAACTCACATTTTTCTGTAAAATTAGACTACGAAAAATAATTATGTTCAAAGATTTTTTCAGTCCTAATATTCAATGACCTATTATATAGCATAACTAAGAAATCAAAATATTTCCAATATAAGAGCAGGAAGGGGTAGCTTGGCTAAAGCTGTTAAGTTAGAGATCATCTCGGGAAAGGACTATGTGAGATGATACTTAGTGTGTGATAGAATTCTTAAGCCAAATAGAGCATATATCTAGAATGAGGTGTTTTCTAAACTTATTGAGGGTAGATTAGTCAAGGGAATTAAATTCTATGGACATTAACTGAATCCCTACTGTGTGTAAGTCATTATAGTGACCACTGGTGGTTAGATCATTAAAAATTTTTGTCTTAAAGGAATTTACAGGTCAGTAGGGGAGACAGACATGTAAAAGCTAGCCTTAATGCATGCCATAGCAAAATATGTAGGAGATAGAGGTGATAGCTGGTATGTGGAAGCAATTAATTTTGACTTGCTAGGAAAATAAAGCCCGTATTAAATAGATAACAATTGTACTATGTGTTAAAGAATTTTTTTTAAAAGACACAACTTAGATCAAACCTTCAACCTGAGAGAGCTCTCAACAGTTATAGAATAGCAAGAATATTCCATGCTAAAAACAAGTAAAACAAAATCCTGTATATCCTCAAGATCCACAATATGAAGGGATGTAGCAGGAGATGAAACAAATATATTTAATAGTATTACATAGATGTCCTTGACTGTATGTGTGGAGCTTTGTTCCTTCCATTGGTAGCTTTTCCAGGAGGGTGAGGATCTGTTCTGACTCAGTTTCAGAGTAATCATCTGGAACAGTGTGATAGGAAATCTGTAGAAATAGCCAGATTGCCCAACATAGTCTACTGTAGTAGCCTAAATTATGGCAGCACATAGGCATGGAAAAGAAATTGGTTGTGGAAATGGGAATGCAAACTAGTAGAGTCACCTTAGAAGACAGCTTCGCAGTTTCTAACAACGATATCCATATTCATTCTATATGATCCAGCAATCCCACTCCTTGGTATTTACCAAAAGGAGTTGAAAATTTGTGTCCAAGCAAAAAATCTTAGCATGGGTGATTACAGCAGCTTTATTAATAATGGCCAAAACTTGAAAGCAACCAAAATACTCTTTCATGGAAGAATGAATAAACTGTGATACATCTAGATAATGGGATAATAAACAACACTAAAAAGATATGGGCTATTAAGTCATGAAAAGAAATGAAGGAACTTTACGTACGTAATACTAAATGAAATAAGCCAGTTGGACAAGGCTACATACCATATGATTCTAAATATATGCTATCCTCATAGGCAAAACTATGAGACAATAGAGAGATCAATGATTGTCAGGGGAAGGAAAGAAGCAAGGGGGAGGGAAGCATAGGCACAGCCCAGGTTTTAAGGACTGTGAAACTCCTCTGTGTGGTACTACAATGGTGGGTATACATCATTAGTACAAAACCATAACATGAAACACCGAGAGTGAATCCTAATGTAAAGTACAGACTTTGGATGAGAAGGATGTGTGAATGTAAGTTCATTAATTGTAGTAAATGTATCACTTTGGTATGGGGTGTTAATAATGTGGCAGGTATGCATCTGTGGGGACAGCGAGTACCTGGGAAATCACTGTATCTTCCTCTCAATTTTGCTGTGTACCTAAAACTGCTCAGAAAACAAAATCTTTAACAAAAAAAGAGGAAATGATGATCTGCAAATACATGTTAAAATAGGAATTGCCTAAATTGAACAATAGTTTGGATGTAGGCAGGTAAAGCAGAAGGAAAACAAACAACACTGCAAGGTGCCTACCCTGCTGCCTGTGAAGCTTAAAGATTCATGGCGTGCATCACAATATAGCTGCCTCCAGCACAACTAGATGCATGTTTTGAGTCTGTGTGTTTGTTTATTAAAATAAAGATAATGGATTAATGTATTTTAGGATATGTCCAATGTGAAGTGTTTGTGAAAGATCCACTTTGTCATGTCCAGCTGATATCTGGAATGTCAGTTTGCTGCTTGGGAAAGAGGTCATCACAGGGCATTTAACTTTGGCAGACAAGTGTACATAGAGGTGATGATTGAAAACTTGAGAATAGATGAAAAAGAAAAGAAGTATATATAGGTATTTGAAGAATGTTAATTTTTATTTTTTTATTTTTATTTATTTATTTATTTATTTTTTTTTTGAGACGGAGTCTTGCTCTGTCGCCCAGGCTGGAGTGCAGTGGCCGGATCTCAGCTCACTGCAAGCTCCGCCTCCCGGGTTTACGCCATTCTCCTGTCTCAGCCTCCCGAGTAGCTGGGACTACAGGCGCCCGCCACCTCGCCCGGCTAGTTTTTTGTATTTTTTAGTAGAGACGGGGTTTCACCGTGTTAGCCAGGATGGTCTCGATCTCCTGACCTCGTGATCCGCCCGTCTCGGCCTCCCAAAGTGCTGGGATTACAGGCTTGAGCCACCGCGCCCGGCCAGAATGTTAATTTTTAAAGAGTGATAATTGAACAAGGGGTCAGTAACATCTCTCAGCCAACAGAGAAGTAGGATAGGAACCAGGGAAGTTATTCATAAAAGGGTATAGTTGAGAGTTTTACCAAGATTAAGGACTTTTGAGTTTGACATGTAGAAACAGACGGATGGGATATATAATTTTACATGATTTTAGTGGTGTGATGTGAGTTAAACTCAGGTTATATTATACATAAGATAGATAAATACAAATATAAATATAGAGATAGATATAGATCAATACATGTATGCAGGCACTGAGATTGATACATTTTTGTTGATAAGGAAAATAATCAGAGGGGGATAAAAGCATGAAGAATTTTTTTTTTTTTTTTTTTTTTTTTTTT